>NC_087115.1:7747762-8048217 GCF_963855985.1 Ostrinia nubilalis | reverse complement strand
CCTAACCTAACCTAACCTAACCTAACCTAACCTAACCTAACCTAACCTAACCTAACCTAACCTAACCTAACCTAACCTAACCTAACCTAACCTAACCTAACCTAACCTAACCTAACCTAACCTAACCTAACCTAACCTAACCTAACCTAACCTAACCTAACCTAACCTAACCTAACCTAACCTAACCTAACCTAACCTAACCTAACCTAACCTAACCTAACCTAACCTAACCTAACCTAACCTAACCTAACCTAACCTAACCTAACCTAACCTAACCTAACCTAACCTAACCTAACCTAACCTAACCTAACCTAACCTAACCTAACCTAACCTAACCTAACCTAACCTAACCTAACCTAACCTAACCTAACCTAACCTAACCTAACCTAACCTAACCTAACCTAACCTAACCTAACCTAACCTAACCTAACCTAACCTAACCTAACCTAACCTAACCTAACCTAACCTAACCTAACCTAACCTAACCTAACCTAACCTAACCTAACCTAACCTAACCTAACCTAACCTAACCTAACCTAACCTAACCTAACCTAACCTAACCTAACCTAACCTAACCTAACCTAACCTAACCTAACCTAACCTAACCTAACCTAACCTAACCTAACCTAACCTAACCTAACCTAACCTAACCTAACCTAACCTAACCTAACCTAACCTAACCTAACCTAACCTAACCTAACCTAACCTAACCTAACCTAACCTAACCTAACCTAACCTAACCTAACCTAACCTAACCTAACCTAACCTAACCTAACCTAACCTAACCTAACCTAACCTAACCTAACCTAACCTAACCTAACCTAACCTAACCTAACCTAACCTAACCTAACCTAACCTAACCTAACCTAACCTAACCTAACCTAACCTAACCTAACCTAACCTAACCTAACCTAACCTAACCTAACCTAACCTAACCTAACCTAACCTAACCTAACCTAACCTAACCTAACCTAACCTAACCTAACCTAACCTAACCTAACCTAACCTAACCTAACCTAACCTAACCTAACCTAACCTAACCTAACCTAACCTAACCTAACCTAACCTAACCTAACCTAACCTAACCTAACCTAACCTAACCTAACCTAACCTAACCTAACCTAACCTAACCTAACCTAACCTAACCTAACCTAACCTAACCTAACCTAACCTAACCTAACCTAACCTAACCTAACCTAACCTAACCTAACCTAACCTAACCTAACCTAACCTAACCTAACCTAACCTAACCTAACCTAACCTAACCTAACCTAACCTAACCTAACCTAACCTAACCTAACCTAACCTAACCTAACCTAACCTAACCTAACCTAACCTAACCTAACCTAACCTAACCTAACCTAACCTAACCTAACCTAACCTAACCTAACCTAACCTAACCTAACCTAACCTAACCTAACCTAACCTAACCTAACCTAACCTAACCTAACCTAACCTAACCTAACCTAACCTAACCTAACCTAACCTAACCTAACCTAACCTAACCTAACCTAACCTAACCTAACCTAACCTAACCTAACCTAACCTAACCTAACCTAACCTAACCTAACCTAACCTAACCTAACCTAACCTAACCTAACCTAACCTAACCTAACCTAACCTAACCTAACCTAACCTAACCTAACCTAACCTAACCTAACCTAACCTAACCTAACCTAACCTAACCTAACCTAACCTAACCTAACCTAACCTAACCTAACCTAACCTAACCTAACCTAACCTAACCTAACCTAACCTAACCTAACCTAACCTAACCTAACCTAACCTAACCTAACCTAACCTAACCTAACCTAACCTAACCTAACCTAACCTAACCTAACCTAACCTAACCTAACCTAACCTAACCTAACCTAACCTAACCTAACCTAACCTAACCTAACCTAACCTAACCTAACCTAACCTAACCTAACCTAACCTAACCTAACCTAACCTAACCTAACCTAACCTAACCTAACCTAACCTAACCTAACCTAACCTAACCTAACCTAACCTAACCTAACCTAACCTAACCTAACCTAACCTAACCTAACCTAACCTAACCTAACCTAACCTAACCTAACCTAACCTAACCTAACCTAACCTAACCTAACCTAACCTAACCTAACCTAACCTAACCTAACCTAACCTAACCTAACCTAACCTAACCTAACCTAACCTAACCTAACCTAACCTAACCTAACCTAACCTAACCTAACCTAACCTAACCTAACCTAACCTAACCTAACCTAACCTAACCTAACCTAACCTAACCTAACCTAACCTAACCTAACCTAACCTAACCTAACTTAATGAAACCTAACAAAAATCGGTTAGGTTACAAAAAACCGGAAACCGGAAATTCCTGAAAAATTACGGTTAGGTTCCTGAAGACATTCTGAAAACCGGTTAGGTTCGTTTCAGAACCTAACTTAATGAAACCTAACAAAAATCGGTTAGGTTACAAAAAACCGGAAACCGGAAATTCCTGAAAAATTACGGTTAGGTTCCTGAAGACATTCTGAAAACCGGTTAGGTTCGTTTCAGAACCTAACTTAATGAAACCTAACAAAAATCGGTTAGGTTACAAAAAACCGGAAACCGGAAATTCCTGAAAAATTACGGTTAGGTTCCTGAAGACATTCTGAAAACCGGTTAGGTTCGTTTCAGAACCTAACTTAATGAAACCTAACAAAAATCGGTTAGGTTACAAAAAACCGGAAACCGGAAATTCCTGAAAAATTACGGTTAGGTTCCTGAAGACATTCTGAAAACCGGTTAGGTTCGTTTCAGAACCTAACTTAATGAAACCTAACAAAAATCGGTTAGGTTACAAAAAACCGGAAACCGGAAATTCCTGAAAAATTACGGTTAGGTTCCTGAAGACATTCTGAAAACCGGTTAGGTTCGTTTCAGAACCTAACTTAATGAAACCTAACAAAAATCGGTTAGGTTACAAAAAACCGGAAACCGGAAATTCCTGAAAAATTACGGTTAGGTTCCTGAAGACATTCTGAAAACCGGTTAGGTTCGTTTCAGAACCTAACTTAATGAAACCTAACAAAAATCGGTTAGGTTACAAAAAACCGGAAACCGGAAATTCCTGAAAAATTACGGTTAGGTTCCTGAAGACATTCTGAAAACCGGTTAGGTTCGTTTCAGAACCTAACTTAATGAAACCTAACAAAAATCGGTTAGGTTACAAAAAACCGGAAACCGGAAATTCCTGAAAAATTACGGTTAGGTTCCTGAAGACATTCTGAAAACCGGTTAGGTTCGTTTCAGAACCTAACTTAATGAAACCTAACAAAAATCGGTTAGGTTACAAAAAACCGGAAACCGGAAATTCCTGAAAAATTACGGTTAGGTTCCTGAAGACATTCTGAAAACCGGTTAGGTTCGTTTCAGAACCTAACTTAATGAAACCTAACAAAAATCGGTTAGGTTACAAAAAACCGGAAACCGGAAATTCCTGAAAAATTACGGTTAGGTTCCTGAAGACATTCTGAAAACCGGTTAGGTTCGTTTCAGAACCTAACTTAATGAAACCTAACAAAAATCGGTTAGGTTACAAAAAACCGGAAACCGGAAATTCCTGAAAAATTACGGTTAGGTTCCTGAAGACATTCTGAAAACCGGTTAGGTTCGTTTCAGAACCTAACTTAATGAAACCTAACAAAAATCGGTTAGGTTACAAAAAACCGGAAACCGGAAATTCCTGAAAAATTACGGTTAGGTTCCTGAAGACATTCTGAAAACCGGTTAGGTTCGTTTCAGAACCTAACTTAATGAAACCTAACAAAAATCGGTTAGGTTACAAAAAACCGGAAACCGGAAATTCCTGAAAAATTACGGTTAGGTTCCTGAAGACATTCTGAAAACCGGTTAGGTTCGTTTCAGAACCTAACTTAATGAAACCTAACAAAAATCGGTTAGGTTACAAAAAACCGGAAACCGGAAATTCCTGAAAAATTACGGTTAGGTTCCTGAAGACATTCTGAAAACCGGTTAGGTTCGTTTCAGAACCTAACTTAATGAAACCTAACAAAAATCGGTTAGGTTACAAAAAACCGGAAACCGGAAATTCCTGAAAAATTACGGTTAGGTTCCTGAAGACATTCTGAAAACCGGTTAGGTTCGTTTCAGAACCTAACTTAATGAAACCTAACAAAAATCGGTTAGGTTACAAAAAACCGGAAACCGGAAATTCCTGAAAAATTACGGTTAGGTTCCTGAAGACATTCTGAAAACCGGTTAGGTTCGTTTCAGAACCTAACTTAATGAAACCTAACAAAAATCGGTTAGGTTACAAAAAACCGGAAACCGGAAATTCCTGAAAAATTACGGTTAGGTTCCTGAAGACATTCTGAAAACCGGTTAGGTTCGTTTCAGAACCTAACTTAATGAAACCTAACAAAAATCGGTTAGGTTACAAAAAACCGGAAACCGGAAATTCCTGAAAAATTACGGTTAGGTTCCTGAAGACATTCTGAAAACCGGTTAGGTTCGTTTCAGAACCTAACTTAATGAAACCTAACAAAAATCGGTTAGGTTACAAAAAACCGGAAACCGGAAATTCCTGAAAAATTACGGTTAGGTTCCTGAAGACATTCTGAAAACCGGTTAGGTTCGTTTCAGAACCTAACTTAATGAAACCTAACAAAAATCGGTTAGGTTACAAAAAACCGGAAACCGGAAATTCCTGAAAAATTACGGTTAGGTTCCTGAAGACATTCTGAAAACCGGTTAGGTTCGTTTCAGAACCTAACTTAATGAAACCTAACAAAAATCGGTTAGGTTACAAAAAACCGGAAACCGGAAATTCCTGAAAAATTACGGTTAGGTTCCTGAAGACATTCTGAAAACCGGTTAGGTTCGTTTCAGAACCTAACTTAATGAAACCTAACAAAAATCGGTTAGGTTACAAAAAACCGGAAACCGGAAATTCCTGAAAAATTACGGTTAGGTTCCTGAAGACATTCTGAAAACCGGTTAGGTTCGTTTCAGAACCTAACTTAATGAAACCTAACAAAAATCGGTTAGGTTACAAAAAACCGGAAACCGGAAATTCCTGAAAAATTACGGTTAGGTTCCTGAAGACATTCTGAAAACCGGTTAGGTTCGTTTCAGAACCTAACTTAATGAAACCTAACAAAAATCGGTTAGGTTACAAAAAACCGGAAACCGGAAATTCCTGAAAAATTACGGTTAGGTTCCTGAAGACATTCTGAAAACCGGTTAGGTTCGTTTCAGAACCTAACTTAATGAAACCTAACAAAAATCGGTTAGGTTACAAAAAACCGGAAACCGGAAATTCCTGAAAAATTACGGTTAGGTTCCTGAAGACATTCTGAAAACCGGTTAGGTTCGTTTCAGAACCTAACTTAATGAAACCTAACAAAAATCGGTTAGGTTACAAAAAACCGGAAACCGGAAATTCCTGAAAAATTACGGTTAGGTTCCTGAAGACATTCTGAAAACCGGTTAGGTTCGTTTCAGAACCTAACTTAATGAAACCTAACAAAAATCGGTTAGGTTACAAAAAACCGGAAACCGGAAATTCCTGAAAAATTACGGTTAGGTTCCTGAAGACATTCTGAAAACCGGTTAGGTTCGTTTCAGAACCTAACTTAATGAAACCTAACAAAAATCGGTTAGGTTACAAAAAACCGGAAACCGGAAATTCCTGAAAAATTACGGTTAGGTTCCTGAAGACATTCTGAAAACCGGTTAGGTTCGTTTCAGAACCTAACTTAATGAAACCTAACAAAAATCGGTTAGGTTACAAAAAACCGGAAACCGGAAATTCCTGAAAAATTACGGTTAGGTTCCTGAAGACATTCTGAAAACCGGTTAGGTTCGTTTCAGAACCTAACTTAATGAAACCTAACAAAAATCGGTTAGGTTACAAAAAACCGGAAACCGGAAATTCCTGAAAAATTACGGTTAGGTTCCTGAAGACATTCTGAAAACCGGTTAGGTTCGTTTCAGAACCTAACTTAATGAAACCTAACAAAAATCGGTTAGGTTACAAAAAACCGGAAACCGGAAATTCCTGAAAAATTACGGTTAGGTTCCTGAAGACATTCTGAAAACCGGTTAGGTTCGTTTCAGAACCTAACTTAATGAAACCTAACAAAAATCGGTTAGGTTACAAAAAACCGGAAACCGGAAATTCCTGAAAAATTACGGTTAGGTTCCTGAAGACATTCTGAAAACCGGTTAGGTTCGTTTCAGAACCTAACTTAATGAAACCTAACAAAAATCGGTTAGGTTACAAAAAACCGGAAACCGGAAATTCCTGAAAAATTACGGTTAGGTTCCTGAAGACATTCTGAAAACCGGTTAGGTTCGTTTCAGAACCTAACTTAATGAAACCTAACAAAAATCGGTTAGGTTACAAAAAACCGGAAACCGGAAATTCCTGAAAAATTACGGTTAGGTTCCTGAAGACATTCTGAAAACCGGTTAGGTTCGTTTCAGAACCTAACTTAATGAAACCTAACAAAAATCGGTTAGGTTACAAAAAACCGGAAACCGGAAATTCCTGAAAAATTACGGTTAGGTTCCTGAAGACATTCTGAAAACCGGTTAGGTTCGTTTCAGAACCTAACTTAATGAAACCTAACAAAAATCGGTTAGGTTACAAAAAACCGGAAACCGGAAATTCCTGAAAAATTACGGTTAGGTTCCTGAAGACATTCTGAAAACCGGTTAGGTTCGTTTCAGAACCTAACTTAATGAAACCTAACAAAAATCGGTTAGGTTACAAAAAACCGGAAACCGGAAATTCCTGAAAAATTACGGTTAGGTTCCTGAAGACATTCTGAAAACCGGTTAGGTTCGTTTCAGAACCTAACTTAATGAAACCTAACAAAAATCGGTTAGGTTACAAAAAACCGGAAACCGGAAATTCCTGAAAAATTACGGTTAGGTTCCTGAAGACATTCTGAAAACCGGTTAGGTTCGTTTCAGAACCTAACTTAATGAAACCTAACAAAAATCGGTTAGGTTACAAAAAACCGGAAACCGGAAATTCCTGAAAAATTACGGTTAGGTTCCTGAAGACATTCTGAAAACCGGTTAGGTTCGTTTCAGAACCTAACTTAATGAAACCTAACAAAAATCGGTTAGGTTACAAAAAACCGGAAACCGGAAATTCCTGAAAAATTACGGTTAGGTTCCTGAAGACATTCTGAAAACCGGTTAGGTTCGTTTCAGAACCTAACTTAATGAAACCTAACAAAAATCGGTTAGGTTACAAAAAACCGGAAACCGGAAATTCCTGAAAAATTACGGTTAGGTTCCTGAAGACATTCTGAAAACCGGTTAGGTTCGTTTCAGAACCTAACTTAATGAAACCTAACAAAAATCGGTTAGGTTACAAAAAACCGGAAACCGGAAATTCCTGAAAAATTACGGTTAGGTTCCTGAAGACATTCTGAAAACCGGTTAGGTTCGTTTCAGAACCTAACTTAATGAAACCTAACAAAAATCGGTTAGGTTACAAAAAACCGGAAACCGGAAATTCCTGAAAAATTACGGTTAGGTTCCTGAAGACATTCTGAAAACCGGTTAGGTTCGTTTCAGAACCTAACTTAATGAAACCTAACAAAAATCGGTTAGGTTACAAAAAACCGGAAACCGGAAATTCCTGAAAAATTACGGTTAGGTTCCTGAAGACATTCTGAAAACCGGTTAGGTTCGTTTCAGAACCTAACTTAATGAAACCTAACAAAAATCGGTTAGGTTACAAAAAACCGGAAACCGGAAATTCCTGAAAAATTACGGTTAGGTTCCTGAAGACATTCTGAAAACCGGTTAGGTTCGTTTCAGAACCTAACTTAATGAAACCTAACAAAAATCGGTTAGGTTACAAAAAACCGGAAACCGGAAATTCCTGAAAAATTACGGTTAGGTTCCTGAAGACATTCTGAAAACCGGTTAGGTTCGTTTCAGAACCTAACTTAATGAAACCTAACAAAAATCGGTTAGGTTACAAAAAACCGGAAACCGGAAATTCCTGAAAAATTACGGTTAGGTTCCTGAAGACATTCTGAAAACCGGTTAGGTTCGTTTCAGAACCTAACTTAATGAAACCTAACAAAAATCGGTTAGGTTACAAAAAACCGGAAACCGGAAATTCCTGAAAAATTACGGTTAGGTTCCTGAAGACATTCTGAAAACCGGTTAGGTTCGTTTCAGAACCTAACTTAATGAAACCTAACAAAAATCGGTTAGGTTACAAAAAACCGGAAACCGGAAATTCCTGAAAAATTACGGTTAGGTTCCTGAAGACATTCTGAAAACCGGTTAGGTTCGTTTCAGAACCTAACTTAATGAAACCTAACAAAAATCGGTTAGGTTACAAAAAACCGGAAACCGGAAATTCCTGAAAAATTACGGTTAGGTTCCTGAAGACATTCTGAAAACCGGTTAGGTTCGTTTCAGAACCTAACTTAATGAAACCTAACAAAAATCGGTTAGGTTACAAAAAACCGGAAACCGGAAATTCCTGAAAAATTACGGTTAGGTTCCTGAAGACATTCTGAAAACCGGTTAGGTTCGTTTCAGAACCTAACTTAATGAAACCTAACAAAAATCGGTTAGGTTACAAAAAACCGGAAACCGGAAATTCCTGAAAAATTACGGTTAGGTTCCTGAAGACATTCTGAAAACCGGTTAGGTTCGTTTCAGAACCTAACTTAATGAAACCTAACAAAAATCGGTTAGGTTACAAAAAACCGGAAACCGGAAATTCCTGAAAAATTACGGTTAGGTTCCTGAAGACATTCTGAAAACCGGTTAGGTTCGTTTCAGAACCTAACTTAATGAAACCTAACAAAAATCGGTTAGGTTACAAAAAACCGGAAACCGGAAATTCCTGAAAAATTACGGTTAGGTTCCTGAAGACATTCTGAAAACCGGTTAGGTTCGTTTCAGAACCTAACTTAATGAAACCTAACAAAAATCGGTTAGGTTACAAAAAACCGGAAACCGGAAATTCCTGAAAAATTACGGTTAGGTTCCTGAAGACATTCTGAAAACCGGTTAGGTTCGTTTCAGAACCTAACTTAATGAAACCTAACAAAAATCGGTTAGGTTACAAAAAACCGGAAACCGGAAATTCCTGAAAAATTACGGTTAGGTTCCTGAAGACATTCTGAAAACCGGTTAGGTTCGTTTCAGAACCTAACTTAATGAAACCTAACAAAAATCGGTTAGGTTACAAAAAACCGGAAACCGGAAATTCCTGAAAAATTACGGTTAGGTTCCTGAAGACATTCTGAAAACCGGTTAGGTTCGTTTCAGAACCTAACTTAATGAAACCTAACAAAAATCGGTTAGGTTACAAAAAACCGGAAACCGGAAATTCCTGAAAAATTACGGTTAGGTTCCTGAAGACATTCTGAAAACCGGTTAGGTTCGTTTCAGAACCTAACTTAATGAAACCTAACAAAAATCGGTTAGGTTACAAAAAACCGGAAACCGGAAATTCCTGAAAAATTACGGTTAGGTTCCTGAAGACATTCTGAAAACCGGTTAGGTTCGTTTCAGAACCTAACTTAATGAAACCTAACAAAAATCGGTTAGGTTACAAAAAACCGGAAACCGGAAATTCCTGAAAAATTACGGTTAGGTTCCTGAAGACATTCTGAAAACCGGTTAGGTTCGTTTCAGAACCTAACTTAATGAAACCTAACAAAAATCGGTTAGGTTACAAAAAACCGGAAACCGGAAATTCCTGAAAAATTACGGTTAGGTTCCTGAAGACATTCTGAAAACCGGTTAGGTTCGTTTCAGAACCTAACTTAATGAAACCTAACAAAAATCGGTTAGGTTACAAAAAACCGGAAACCGGAAATTCCTGAAAAATTACGGTTAGGTTCCTGAAGACATTCTGAAAACCGGTTAGGTTCGTTTCAGAACCTAACTTAATGAAACCTAACAAAAATCGGTTAGGTTACAAAAAACCGGAAACCGGAAATTCCTGAAAAATTACGGTTAGGTTCCTGAAGACATTCTGAAAACCGGTTAGGTTCGTTTCAGAACCTAACTTAATGAAACCTAACAAAAATCGGTTAGGTTACAAAAAACCGGAAACCGGAAATTCCTGAAAAATTACGGTTAGGTTCCTGAAGACATTCTGAAAACCGGTTAGGTTCGTTTCAGAACCTAACTTAATGAAACCTAACAAAAATCGGTTAGGTTACAAAAAACCGGAAACCGGAAATTCCTGAAAAATTACGGTTAGGTTCCTGAAGACATTCTGAAAACCGGTTAGGTTCGTTTCAGAACCTAACTTAATGAAACCTAACAAAAATCGGTTAGGTTACAAAAAACCGGAAACCGGAAATTCCTGAAAAATTACGGTTAGGTTCCTGAAGACATTCTGAAAACCGGTTAGGTTCGTTTCAGAACCTAACTTAATGAAACCTAACAAAAATCGGTTAGGTTACAAAAAACCGGAAACCGGAAATTCCTGAAAAATTACGGTTAGGTTCCTGAAGACATTCTGAAAACCGGTTAGGTTCGTTTCAGAACCTAACTTAATGAAACCTAACAAAAATCGGTTAGGTTACAAAAAACCGGAAACCGGAAATTCCTGAAAAATTACGGTTAGGTTCCTGAAGACATTCTGAAAACCGGTTAGGTTCGTTTCAGAACCTAACTTAATGAAACCTAACAAAAATCGGTTAGGTTACAAAAAACCGGAAACCGGAAATTCCTGAAAAATTACGGTTAGGTTCCTGAAGACATTCTGAAAACCGGTTAGGTTCGTTTCAGAACCTAACTTAATGAAACCTAACAAAAATCGGTTAGGTTACAAAAAACCGGAAACCGGAAATTCCTGAAAAATTACGGTTAGGTTCCTGAAGACATTCTGAAAACCGGTTAGGTTCGTTTCAGAACCTAACTTAATGAAACCTAACAAAAATCGGTTAGGTTACAAAAAACCGGAAACCGGAAATTCCTGAAAAATTACGGTTAGGTTCCTGAAGACATTCTGAAAACCGGTTAGGTTCGTTTCAGAACCTAACTTAATGAAACCTAACAAAAATCGGTTAGGTTACAAAAAACCGGAAACCGGAAATTCCTGAAAAATTACGGTTAGGTTCCTGAAGACATTCTGAAAACCGGTTAGGTTCGTTTCAGAACCTAACTTAATGAAACCTAACAAAAATCGGTTAGGTTACAAAAAACCGGAAACCGGAAATTCCTGAAAAATTACGGTTAGGTTCCTGAAGACATTCTGAAAACCGGTTAGGTTCGTTTCAGAACCTAACTTAATGAAACCTAACAAAAATCGGTTAGGTTACAAAAAACCGGAAACCGGAAATTCCTGAAAAATTACGGTTAGGTTCCTGAAGACATTCTGAAAACCGGTTAGGTTCGTTTCAGAACCTAACTTAATGAAACCTAACAAAAATCGGTTAGGTTACAAAAAACCGGAAACCGGAAATTCCTGAAAAATTACGGTTAGGTTCCTGAAGACATTCTGAAAACCGGTTAGGTTCGTTTCAGAACCTAACTTAATGAAACCTAACAAAAATCGGTTAGGTTACAAAAAACCGGAAACCGGAAATTCCTGAAAAATTACGGTTAGGTTCCTGAAGACATTCTGAAAACCGGTTAGGTTCGTTTCAGAACCTAACTTAATGAAACCTAACAAAAATCGGTTAGGTTACAAAAAACCGGAAACCGGAAATTCCTGAAAAATTACGGTTAGGTTCCTGAAGACATTCTGAAAACCGGTTAGGTTCGTTTCAGAACCTAACTTAATGAAACCTAACAAAAATCGGTTAGGTTACAAAAAACCGGAAACCGGAAATTCCTGAAAAATTACGGTTAGGTTCCTGAAGACATTCTGAAAACCGGTTAGGTTCGTTTCAGAACCTAACTTAATGAAACCTAACAAAAATCGGTTAGGTTACAAAAAACCGGAAACCGGAAATTCCTGAAAAATTACGGTTAGGTTCCTGAAGACATTCTGAAAACCGGTTAGGTTCGTTTCAGAACCTAACTTAATGAAACCTAACAAAAATCGGTTAGGTTACAAAAAACCGGAAACCGGAAATTCCTGAAAAATTACGGTTAGGTTCCTGAAGACATTCTGAAAACCGGTTAGGTTCGTTTCAGAACCTAACTTAATGAAACCTAACAAAAATCGGTTAGGTTACAAAAAACCGGAAACCGGAAATTCCTGAAAAATTACGGTTAGGTTCCTGAAGACATTCTGAAAACCGGTTAGGTTCGTTTCAGAACCTAACTTAATGAAACCTAACAAAAATCGGTTAGGTTACAAAAAACCGGAAACCGGAAATTCCTGAAAAATTACGGTTAGGTTCCTGAAGACATTCTGAAAACCGGTTAGGTTCGTTTCAGAACCTAACTTAATGAAACCTAACAAAAATCGGTTAGGTTACAAAAAACCGGAAACCGGAAATTCCTGAAAAATTACGGTTAGGTTCCTGAAGACATTCTGAAAACCGGTTAGGTTCGTTTCAGAACCTAACTTAATGAAACCTAACAAAAATCGGTTAGGTTACAAAAAACCGGAAACCGGAAATTCCTGAAAAATTACGGTTAGGTTCCTGAAGACATTCTGAAAACCGGTTAGGTTCGTTTCAGAACCTAACTTAATGAAACCTAACAAAAATCGGTTAGGTTACAAAAAACCGGAAACCGGAAATTCCTGAAAAATTACGGTTAGGTTCCTGAAGACATTCTGAAAACCGGTTAGGTTCGTTTCAGAACCTAACTTAATGAAACCTAACAAAAATCGGTTAGGTTACAAAAAACCGGAAACCGGAAATTCCTGAAAAATTACGGTTAGGTTCCTGAAGACATTCTGAAAACCGGTTAGGTTCGTTTCAGAACCTAACTTAATGAAACCTAACAAAAATCGGTTAGGTTACAAAAAACCGGAAACCGGAAATTCCTGAAAAATTACGGTTAGGTTCCTGAAGACATTCTGAAAACCGGTTAGGTTCGTTTCAGAACCTAACTTAATGAAACCTAACAAAAATCGGTTAGGTTACAAAAAACCGGAAACCGGAAATTCCTGAAAAATTACGGTTAGGTTCCTGAAGACATTCTGAAAACCGGTTAGGTTCGTTTCAGAACCTAACTTAATGAAACCTAACAAAAATCGGTTAGGTTACAAAAAACCGGAAACCGGAAATTCCTGAAAAATTACGGTTAGGTTCCTGAAGACATTCTGAAAACCGGTTAGGTTCGTTTCAGAACCTAACTTAATGAAACCTAACAAAAATCGGTTAGGTTACAAAAAACCGGAAACCGGAAATTCCTGAAAAATTACGGTTAGGTTCCTGAAGACATTCTGAAAACCGGTTAGGTTCGTTTCAGAACCTAACTTAATGAAACCTAACAAAAATCGGTTAGGTTACAAAAAACCGGAAACCGGAAATTCCTGAAAAATTACGGTTAGGTTCCTGAAGACATTCTGAAAACCGGTTAGGTTCGTTTCAGAACCTAACTTAATGAAACCTAACAAAAATCGGTTAGGTTACAAAAAACCGGAAACCGGAAATTCCTGAAAAATTACGGTTAGGTTCCTGAAGACATTCTGAAAACCGGTTAGGTTCGTTTCAGAACCTAACTTAATGAAACCTAACAAAAATCGGTTAGGTTACAAAAAACCGGAAACCGGAAATTCCTGAAAAATTACGGTTAGGTTCCTGAAGACATTCTGAAAACCGGTTAGGTTCGTTTCAGAACCTAACTTAATGAAACCTAACAAAAATCGGTTAGGTTACAAAAAACCGGAAACCGGAAATTCCTGAAAAATTACGGTTAGGTTCCTGAAGACATTCTGAAAACCGGTTAGGTTCGTTTCAGAACCTAACTTAATGAAACCTAACAAAAATCGGTTAGGTTACAAAAAACCGGAAACCGGAAATTCCTGAAAAATTACGGTTAGGTTCCTGAAGACATTCTGAAAACCGGTTAGGTTCGTTTCAGAACCTAACTTAATGAAACCTAACAAAAATCGGTTAGGTTACAAAAAACCGGAAACCGGAAATTCCTGAAAAATTACGGTTAGGTTCCTGAAGACATTCTGAAAACCGGTTAGGTTCGTTTCAGAACCTAACTTAATGAAACCTAACAAAAATCGGTTAGGTTACAAAAAACCGGAAACCGGAAATTCCTGAAAAATTACGGTTAGGTTCCTGAAGACATTCTGAAAACCGGTTAGGTTCGTTTCAGAACCTAACTTAATGAAACCTAACAAAAATCGGTTAGGTTACAAAAAACCGGAAACCGGAAATTCCTGAAAAATTACGGTTAGGTTCCTGAAGACATTCTGAAAACCGGTTAGGTTCGTTTCAGAACCTAACTTAATGAAACCTAACAAAAATCGGTTAGGTTACAAAAAACCGGAAACCGGAAATTCCTGAAAAATTACGGTTAGGTTCCTGAAGACATTCTGAAAACCGGTTAGGTTCGTTTCAGAACCTAACTTAATGAAACCTAACAAAAATCGGTTAGGTTACAAAAAACCGGAAACCGGAAATTCCTGAAAAATTACGGTTAGGTTCCTGAAGACATTCTGAAAACCGGTTAGGTTCGTTTCAGAACCTAACTTAATGAAACCTAACAAAAATCGGTTAGGTTACAAAAAACCGGAAACCGGAAATTCCTGAAAAATTACGGTTAGGTTCCTGAAGACATTCTGAAAACCGGTTAGGTTCGTTTCAGAACCTAACTTAATGAAACCTAACAAAAATCGGTTAGGTTACAAAAAACCGGAAACCGGAAATTCCTGAAAAATTACGGTTAGGTTCCTGAAGACATTCTGAAAACCGGTTAGGTTCGTTTCAGAACCTAACTTAATGAAACCTAACAAAAATCGGTTAGGTTACAAAAAACCGGAAACCGGAAATTCCTGAAAAATTACGGTTAGGTTCCTGAAGACATTCTGAAAACCGGTTAGGTTCGTTTCAGAACCTAACTTAATGAAACCTAACAAAAATCGGTTAGGTTACAAAAAACCGGAAACCGGAAATTCCTGAAAAATTACGGTTAGGTTCCTGAAGACATTCTGAAAACCGGTTAGGTTCGTTTCAGAACCTAACTTAATGAAACCTAACAAAAATCGGTTAGGTTACAAAAAACCGGAAACCGGAAATTCCTGAAAAATTACGGTTAGGTTCCTGAAGACATTCTGAAAACCGGTTAGGTTCGTTTCAGAACCTAACTTAATGAAACCTAACAAAAATCGGTTAGGTTACAAAAAACCGGAAACCGGAAATTCCTGAAAAATTACGGTTAGGTTCCTGAAGACATTCTGAAAACCGGTTAGGTTCGTTTCAGAACCTAACTTAATGAAACCTAACAAAAATCGGTTAGGTTACAAAAAACCGGAAACCGGAAATTCCTGAAAAATTACGGTTAGGTTCCTGAAGACATTCTGAAAACCGGTTAGGTTCGTTTCAGAACCTAACTTAATGAAACCTAACAAAAATCGGTTAGGTTACAAAAAACCGGAAACCGGAAATTCCTGAAAAATTACGGTTAGGTTCCTGAAGACATTCTGAAAACCGGTTAGGTTCGTTTCAGAACCTAACTTAATGAAACCTAACAAAAATCGGTTAGGTTACAAAAAACCGGAAACCGGAAATTCCTGAAAAATTACGGTTAGGTTCCTGAAGACATTCTGAAAACCGGTTAGGTTCGTTTCAGAACCTAACTTAATGAAACCTAACAAAAATCGGTTAGGTTACAAAAAACCGGAAACCGGAAATTCCTGAAAAATTACGGTTAGGTTCCTGAAGACATTCTGAAAACCGGTTAGGTTCGTTTCAGAACCTAACTTAATGAAACCTAACAAAAATCGGTTAGGTTACAAAAAACCGGAAACCGGAAATTCCTGAAAAATTACGGTTAGGTTCCTGAAGACATTCTGAAAACCGGTTAGGTTCGTTTCAGAACCTAACTTAATGAAACCTAACAAAAATCGGTTAGGTTACAAAAAACCGGAAACCGGAAATTCCTGAAAAATTACGGTTAGGTTCCTGAAGACATTCTGAAAACCGGTTAGGTTCGTTTCAGAACCTAACTTAATGAAACCTAACAAAAATCGGTTAGGTTACAAAAAACCGGAAACCGGAAATTCCTGAAAAATTACGGTTAGGTTCCTGAAGACATTCTGAAAACCGGTTAGGTTCGTTTCAGAACCTAACTTAATGAAACCTAACAAAAATCGGTTAGGTTACAAAAAACCGGAAACCGGAAATTCCTGAAAAATTACGGTTAGGTTCCTGAAGACATTCTGAAAACCGGTTAGGTTCGTTTCAGAACCTAACTTAATGAAACCTAACAAAAATCGGTTAGGTTACAAAAAACCGGAAACCGGAAATTCCTGAAAAATTACGGTTAGGTTCCTGAAGACATTCTGAAAACCGGTTAGGTTCGTTTCAGAACCTAACTTAATGAAACCTAACAAAAATCGGTTAGGTTACAAAAAACCGGAAACCGGAAATTCCTGAAAAATTACGGTTAGGTTCCTGAAGACATTCTGAAAACCGGTTAGGTTCGTTTCAGAACCTAACTTAATGAAACCTAACAAAAATCGGTTAGGTTACAAAAAACCGGAAACCGGAAATTCCTGAAAAATTACGGTTAGGTTCCTGAAGACATTCTGAAAACCGGTTAGGTTCGTTTCAGAACCTAACTTAATGAAACCTAACAAAAATCGGTTAGGTTACAAAAAACCGGAAACCGGAAATTCCTGAAAAATTACGGTTAGGTTCCTGAAGACATTCTGAAAACCGGTTAGGTTCGTTTCAGAACCTAACTTAATGAAACCTAACAAAAATCGGTTAGGTTACAAAAAACCGGAAACCGGAAATTCCTGAAAAATTACGGTTAGGTTCCTGAAGACATTCTGAAAACCGGTTAGGTTCGTTTCAGAACCTAACTTAATGAAACCTAACAAAAATCGGTTAGGTTACAAAAAACCGGAAACCGGAAATTCCTGAAAAATTACGGTTAGGTTCCTGAAGACATTCTGAAAACCGGTTAGGTTCGTTTCAGAACCTAACTTAATGAAACCTAACAAAAATCGGTTAGGTTACAAAAAACCGGAAACCGGAAATTCCTGAAAAATTACGGTTAGGTTCCTGAAGACATTCTGAAAACCGGTTAGGTTCGTTTCAGAACCTAACTTAATGAAACCTAACAAAAATCGGTTAGGTTACAAAAAACCGGAAACCGGAAATTCCTGAAAAATTACGGTTAGGTTCCTGAAGACATTCTGAAAACCGGTTAGGTTCGTTTCAGAACCTAACTTAATGAAACCTAACAAAAATCGGTTAGGTTACAAAAAACCGGAAACCGGAAATTCCTGAAAAATTACGGTTAGGTTCCTGAAGACATTCTGAAAACCGGTTAGGTTCGTTTCAGAACCTAACTTAATGAAACCTAACAAAAATCGGTTAGGTTACAAAAAACCGGAAACCGGAAATTCCTGAAAAATTACGGTTAGGTTCCTGAAGACATTCTGAAAACCGGTTAGGTTCGTTTCAGAACCTAACTTAATGAAACCTAACAAAAATCGGTTAGGTTACAAAAAACCGGAAACCGGAAATTCCTGAAAAATTACGGTTAGGTTCCTGAAGACATTCTGAAAACCGGTTAGGTTCGTTTCAGAACCTAACTTAATGAAACCTAACAAAAATCGGTTAGGTTACAAAAAACCGGAAACCGGAAATTCCTGAAAAATTACGGTTAGGTTCCTGAAGACATTCTGAAAACCGGTTAGGTTCGTTTCAGAACCTAACTTAATGAAACCTAACAAAAATCGGTTAGGTTACAAAAAACCGGAAACCGGAAATTCCTGAAAAATTACGGTTAGGTTCCTGAAGACATTCTGAAAACCGGTTAGGTTCGTTTCAGAACCTAACTTAATGAAACCTAACAAAAATCGGTTAGGTTACAAAAAACCGGAAACCGGAAATTCCTGAAAAATTACGGTTAGGTTCCTGAAGACATTCTGAAAACCGGTTAGGTTCGTTTCAGAACCTAACTTAATGAAACCTAACAAAAATCGGTTAGGTTACAAAAAACCGGAAACCGGAAATTCCTGAAAAATTACGGTTAGGTTCCTGAAGACATTCTGAAAACCGGTTAGGTTCGTTTCAGAACCTAACTTAATGAAACCTAACAAAAATCGGTTAGGTTACAAAAAACCGGAAACCGGAAATTCCTGAAAAATTACGGTTAGGTTCCTGAAGACATTCTGAAAACCGGTTAGGTTCGTTTCAGAACCTAACTTAATGAAACCTAACAAAAATCGGTTAGGTTACAAAAAACCGGAAACCGGAAATTCCTGAAAAATTACGGTTAGGTTCCTGAAGACATTCTGAAAACCGGTTAGGTTCGTTTCAGAACCTAACTTAATGAAACCTAACAAAAATCGGTTAGGTTACAAAAAACCGGAAACCGGAAATTCCTGAAAAATTACGGTTAGGTTCCTGAAGACATTCTGAAAACCGGTTAGGTTCGTTTCAGAACCTAACTTAATGAAACCTAACAAAAATCGGTTAGGTTACAAAAAACCGGAAACCGGAAATTCCTGAAAAATTACGGTTAGGTTCCTGAAGACATTCTGAAAACCGGTTAGGTTCGTTTCAGAACCTAACTTAATGAAACCTAACAAAAATCGGTTAGGTTACAAAAAACCGGAAACCGGAAATTCCTGAAAAATTACGGTTAGGTTCCTGAAGACATTCTGAAAACCGGTTAGGTTCGTTTCAGAACCTAACTTAATGAAACCTAACAAAAATCGGTTAGGTTACAAAAAACCGGAAACCGGAAATTCCTGAAAAATTACGGTTAGGTTCCTGAAGACATTCTGAAAACCGGTTAGGTTCGTTTCAGAACCTAACTTAATGAAACCTAACAAAAATCGGTTAGGTTACAAAAAACCGGAAACCGGAAATTCCTGAAAAATTACGGTTAGGTTCCTGAAGACATTCTGAAAACCGGTTAGGTTCGTTTCAGAACCTAACTTAATGAAACCTAACAAAAATCGGTTAGGTTACAAAAAACCGGAAACCGGAAATTCCTGAAAAATTACGGTTAGGTTCCTGAAGACATTCTGAAAACCGGTTAGGTTCGTTTCAGAACCTAACTTAATGAAACCTAACAAAAATCGGTTAGGTTACAAAAAACCGGAAACCGGAAATTCCTGAAAAATTACGGTTAGGTTCCTGAAGACATTCTGAAAACCGGTTAGGTTCGTTTCAGAACCTAACTTAATGAAACCTAACAAAAATCGGTTAGGTTACAAAAAACCGGAAACCGGAAATTCCTGAAAAATTACGGTTAGGTTCCTGAAGACATTCTGAAAACCGGTTAGGTTCGTTTCAGAACCTAACTTAATGAAACCTAACAAAAATCGGTTAGGTTACAAAAAACCGGAAACCGGAAATTCCTGAAAAATTACGGTTAGGTTCCTGAAGACATTCTGAAAACCGGTTAGGTTCGTTTCAGAACCTAACTTAATGAAACCTAACAAAAATCGGTTAGGTTACAAAAAACCGGAAACCGGAAATTCCTGAAAAATTACGGTTAGGTTCCTGAAGACATTCTGAAAACCGGTTAGGTTCGTTTCAGAACCTAACTTAATGAAACCTAACAAAAATCGGTTAGGTTACAAAAAACCGGAAACCGGAAATTCCTGAAAAATTACGGTTAGGTTCCTGAAGACATTCTGAAAACCGGTTAGGTTCGTTTCAGAACCTAACTTAATGAAACCTAACAAAAATCGGTTAGGTTACAAAAAACCGGAAACCGGAAATTCCTGAAAAATTACGGTTAGGTTCCTGAAGACATTCTGAAAACCGGTTAGGTTCGTTTCAGAACCTAACTTAATGAAACCTAACAAAAATCGGTTAGGTTACAAAAAACCGGAAACCGGAAATTCCTGAAAAATTACGGTTAGGTTCCTGAAGACATTCTGAAAACCGGTTAGGTTCGTTTCAGAACCTAACCGCGCGTAAGCGCGAGCGCGTGCGCAGCACGCGCGAGCGTTTACGAAAAATTTACCTCTGTCAGTATAGCCAGACAAGCTCCCCCTCCCCCTCCCCCCTCCCGCATGTTGCTGCGCACGGAGCGGTTATCGTTTGTCACTGGGCCTCTACTTTTGTTGACTTTGAGTACAAGTCGGTTGATTGCTTTTCTGTTGGGCTTTTAATTATTGTTAAGTGGTTTTTTAACTGAAATGGTTTTCTTATTTCTTAGGCTGAGTTGCACCATCTTACTTTAACTTGAATAAACGTCAAAATTCTGTTAAGCAAAAAACATCGATATAGTTACATAAAGTTACCGTCAAAGTTAGGTGGTGCAACTCCGCTTTTGTTTTATAAATGACGCAATTACAAAAATGTTACTGAAACTTCTTGTGCAAAGTTTATTATAATGAGAAAAGTTTCATTTTCTGTTTTTTTTTTTCACAAGCTCCCCCTCCCCCTCCCCTCCCCCTCCCCTCCCCCCGCATGTTGCTGCGCACGGGGCGGTTATCGTTTGTCACTGGGCCTCTTCTCTAGTTTCTTATAATCGACCTTGAGTTAAGGCAGTTGGTTGCTTTTCCATTGGCCTTTTAATTTTGATATAAATATTGTTTATTGAAAAGATTTTCTTATTTCTTAGGCGGAGTTGCACCGTATTAGTTTAACTTGAATAAACGTCAACAATCTGTTAAGCAAAAAACATCGATAGGTACATAAAGTGCAACTCAGCTTTTGTTTTATAAATGACGCAATTACAAAAATGTTACTGAAACTTCTTGTGCAAAGTTTATTATAATGAGGAAAGTTTCATTTTCTGTTTTTTTCACAAGCCCCCCCACCCCTGTACTGCAGCTGTGCAGGGGGCGTTTATCGTTTGTGACTGGGCCCCTTCTTGTTGTTATATTGACTTTGAGAAATTTGTTTTTCTCAGCACTGGCCCGTTTATCGTTCTTTACCAGTAGTAGGGTTAATACAGGGACGTGTCAAAGTGCTTTTTAAAATCCTACTTGCTTAGATCAATGGTTTTATGAGTTGGTTGATTGCTTTTTAATTATTGTAAAATATGTTTTGTTAACTGAAATGTTTTTTAAAATTCACAGTTTTTAAAATATTATTATGAATTAAAACTTTCTTAATCATTCTGTTACAAAAGTTATTTTAATAAGGAATGTTTCATTTTCAGTTTTTTTGACAAACTCCCCCCGCCTACTGCTGCGTACGGGGCGGTTCTCGTTTGTCTGGGCTTCAATTTCGAAAATAAAAACCAAAATAATATGTTAAATAAATTCTCTGTGGAAACTGATTAGGCTACTAAAATGTTTTTAATTTTTAAACGTGTATCAATCATTATACTGTTTGTTTCCTTAATAAAGAAAAAATAAAAATATATTAAAAAATTTAATAAAATAAATTGTCCATTTAAATTGTAGGGGATTCGGCAAGTTTCTTGTTTAATATTTGGGTTCTGAATCCACATCATTAAAATTGGGCCTTATATTTTAAGTCTTCACGGTCTGTAATGTCTGTGTCTTTAATAAAATAAAAAATATATTAATTGGAATGCTCCCATACAACAATAAAAGCGCCGTATGGAACCCGTCGTGCGCGAGTTAGATTCGCACTTGGCCGGTTCTTCACTAGTTTTTAGTATAAAAATTTGGATTACCTTGACATGCTTATTTTTATTTGGATTACAATAATATTATTATGTTATACTCATAACATGCTGTACATTTCACATGATCATAGTAACTACCTACCTACCTAATTGTTGCGTTTGTCAAGTAGAAACAGCGTTTGAACTGGGGTGCTAGACGACAAATGAAAAGAAAATGCAAAATCGATAATATCGAATTTAATTCTGCCACAAAACTTAAAATAAAAAGAGATCCAAAATCGTTTTGTACTTGCTGTGTCACTTATCTCTAAGGGATGGAAGCTACTCTGTTTAAAGTTACTGCAAATTTAAATAAATTACTAAGTACTCGAGTGGCGACCACGGGCTGGAAAACGTAGCGTGGGCAGGCCTCCTACTAGGTGGACCGACGATCTGGTAAAGGTCGCGGGAAGAGCCTGGATGCGGGCAGCGCAGGACCGTTCATTGTGGAAAACCTTGGGGGAGGCCTTTGTCCAGCAGTGGACGTCATTTGGCTGAAACGAGAGTACTAAGTACCTACTTAAAAAATAATAATGTCAGCCAGTATGTCGTCCCGAAATTTTAATGATGTCAAGGTTTAAACTTTTGTTAACTTTAAGCTATGTAATTGTAAGTGCTGTGGTATAGGCTTAGGTATTTAGGTAAGTATGTACAACAAGGTATGTATTTACCCGACTGCGCCAGAAGGAGGGTTATGTTTTATACTATGCACATTTCAACAATTGGAATATTCCTGTCTATTCTTGTCATAATACGTGTATGTTTTCAAGTACTACAATACTCGTACATATTATCTACGATTAGGTACTTAAATGGGAAGAAATTGTGCCGTCATTTGTTACATAATTTAGTTACTTTAATACCTAATAGTTCTTTAATAAATAAGCACTTCATTAAAATCGGTGCATTGTCATTTTATGCAGATCTTTTAAACAGAGTAGTTTGTTTTTCAGTCCGTGTTCACGCCAAGGTCATTGTAGGTATTTAGTGTGTTATTTATTGAACCTAAACGAAAGTTTATAAGATTTGTGAACTTGGTGGGGGTTGGATTTCACCACTGGTTCTTCGCCACGTCTGCTTTCAACATTTTCCTTTTCTTTACATTTATTTTCTTCGCTCTTCTCGTCGTTTCGCCGGACTTCGATCGAACCTTCCACGGACTCGGCGTTGAATCTAGCGAGTTCTTCAGATGTTTCTACCAAAGACTTGTCGTTTTCAACTGTATATTCGGAGTTATCTGCGTATTTTTCTGCTATTTCTTCGCTTAAAGTGACATGTTTTTCAGCATATGAGTCGTTTTTAGATGTTTTTGAGTCAAAACTTTCGATAGTATTATTGCCGTTGTCGATCACTTCAATTTTGTTCACGTCATCATCAGCTACGGACGGAGTGTCGGCTTCCAAGGTATCTGCGTGAGTCGGCTCATCTGGTTTGTCTACGGATTGTTCACTGGATTTCAAATCACCTTCACTGGCGTTTTCATGGCTTTCGTATTCCTCAAAATCTTCTATGTAATCTTTATTACTTGCTTTACTGTTATTTTCAATGGTAACGTTATCATTATCGTCCTCATACTCCTCTGAATGAAGATCATTGTCTTCATCGTTATAATAATCAGAGGACTCTTGATGTTCATCTGACTGATTGTCATCATCTTCTTCACTTTTATGTTTTCGTTCTTTACTTTCATCGCCTGAATCCAAGTATTCAGGAGAATTATATTCATCACTTCCATGCCTTTCTTTATCTTCGTTACTCTCACTATGGAGTTTCCTTTGTTCATTTTCCTTTGAACCGCTTGTATCGTCACCTCCATTCTTGTATTTTCTTTTGAAGGAAAATTCATTATCATCAATGTTTGATGAACTAATTTCTCCACTTCTATGCTCTTCTTTTTCTTCATCATGATGTTTACTTTGTCGATTTTCCTCTGAGTCACTTACATCTTCACCGTCACTCTTATGTTTTATTTTACGTGATTTTTCATGGCTAGACTTTTCTGATAACGTAGATTCATCACTTCCATACCTTTCTTTTACTTCACTACTCTCACCACGAAGGTCACTTTCCTTCGAGCTTTGTACACCATCCGTATATTTTCTTTCGTGGGAATGTACACTGCCTGAATCCGTAGATTCAGATGAACTATGTCTACCAGTTCCATGTTTTTCTTCTACTTCGCGACTCTCACTATGATCATCCTCCTGTGAACTGCTTTTATCAGCATGATGTTCTTGACTTGTTTGAGAAGTTTTCTTTTCATTGGACGACTTATTAACAAATTCATTCTCAGATCTTGAGCTCTGATCGGTTTGTTTGCTTTCATGTTTTGAGTGTTCTTTTTTCTCGGAATCGACACTTTCATTAGATTCTTCACTGACGTCATCATTTGCTCTTTCGTGACTGTTTTCATTTCTTTGGTTCTTTTTATGCACATATTCATCAAGTTCTTCACTTGTTTCCTTTTCATTATATTTCTGAGCTTTATGTTCTGACGTCTCACTTTCGTTAGAGTCTTCCGAGTGACTATTTTTACTAGCATTTTCGTCTGTTTCGGTTTTATAAGATGTGCGGGCTTTACTTACATGTTGGTTTTTATATACACGGTTAGTTCTATGATTGCTTTCAATTTCATCAGAATCCTCCTCCGAATGTACATTTTTATTTGAAACTCTCTGATGTTTACTTTTCTTTCTGACGTCAAAGTCGTAATCTTCCTCTGAACTGCTGACCTTATCCTCGTTTTGGATGAAAAATGCTTTCTGAACTTTCCTTCTTCCCTTCTTGCCGCTGTGCCTCAGTTCCGAGGCCAGTATGAGGGCTAACGGTGCTTTGTGCTCTGTGGTCTTCCGTTTGGACAGCGGTAGGAGTTCGACGACGGGGTTTTTTCTGGATTTAGCATTTTTGTAGGGGAAGACTTTGAGTAGGTCGTTTCGTTTGTTCTGGTCGTGCCTTTTCGCTTCGAGGTTGGCTTCGAGAAGCGGTATGAGCAGGTCGGTGATTTCTCGGTTGCGCGCGATGATGGTCTCCAGGTCTTCGCGGGAGGAGGGCGAGGCGAGGGGCGCGGGAGGGGCGGGAAGGGGCGCGCGCGTCACCGACCGGCACGGGAGCTGCGCCGCATGCTGGAGCACGATGAGAATTGTTGCTGGAATATAAACAAATTTTGTACAACACCATAAGTAGGTACAACATGGAATGCAATAAAGAAATTGACTATTAATATTATTCAAGTTTAAAAATTGCTACCAAACTACCTATTTTTTACGGTACTACCCTACTCGCTACTACCCTACTTGTTTAGCAAATATTTTATGTCTATACAAGTAAGCTTTTTAGGTCCATTGAGTATTTTCCTGACGATCATAAAGTGTGTTATGTCTAAAAGAATGTGTGTAATGTTTCTTCTTGTTAATATTGCAAGATTGAAAGTCTTCGCAGAGATGGACAGACAACCACAACTGTGATTCCTACCTTTATGGGTTCCTTTTTAATTCATTTATAGTTTATATTTTCTTTATTTAGAAAACATACAGCAGTTTATCACAGATAGCATAATAATATTAAAAAATAAGTCTTACATAAACCTAGAAGTTTTCATTGCTAATTTAAAATTTCTTTTACAAAAGTAAACATTTTCAACTATGAATCAAGTAAAAGCAGTGACTTACCCAGCGCCAGACGCATGGTGCGGCGAGTGCTGCTGTGCGTCCCCGCTTCTTATTTATATCAAGCTTGTGGATTCTCAGCAGCTCAGATTAACACACAGAGCAGACAATCTAGGTACAGAACTGACAAGCAGCACTTTTGAATTCTACCTACACTGTAACTTTTACAAACTCAATAAAAACAAGCACAAAACACTGAAGATTTTAATAAAGATCTATCGTTAACTTTGAAGATATTCAAATAAAATAAGTATTCACGCGCTTCCGTATCTTGAAATCAAACATAGTACCGCAAGATTTTATCGTTCACCCTAAACCTAATTTAATTTCATTTTTTTATGAATAAACAACGATAACGGTAAGGAACCCGAGGAAGGGGTAGGAAGGAATAAGACATAATTCAAAATTTAAATTTAATTACAATGCAAATTAAAGGTTAAATGCAAAGTAAAGGGCAACCCGGCATTCCTATTTCCGCGACTCTACAATAATGAAGTACAAGAAGTTTAAAAAACAAATAAACAAAAGCTTAAAGTAAGGGTACTTACTTGCCAAATATGTTTCGTATCTGCAATTATGTTATCTTGCACAAGCACGACGTCTCTGTACTGCGTTAGACCACATCCATCTATGTTTGATTCTGTAGCTTCGATATATTATGTTTATGAAGTTTGAAAAATAAGAATAATTTTATTTATAGGAGCTACTTTAGAGTAGTTTAAAAATGCCCAAAAACAGATGTTGGCGGATGTAGACATGCGACGTTGTTCGACGACGACGATGGTTTGTACTTAGCATGAACATTTTGAACATCTGTAATTATCCACAAACTGATCGCATTGAAAGAAGTGTGCCCTCTGTACTTACTCCACCACTTAATCAACACTTAATTTGGCTTAATGAGCTAATCAAGAGCACATTAGCGGCGACGCGAATCCGGGACCTGCTCGCGCCGGTAATTGATTGGGAGATTGATCTTAGTACCTAATTAATTAGCTATTCACATACAGAATTAATACGACGGATTAGCAAGCTGAAGTGGCAATGGCCAGGGCACATTGTACGCAGAACTGACGGCCGATGGGGCAGCAAGGTTCTGAAGTGGAGGCCGCGTACCGGAAAACGCAGCGTGGGACGTCCACCCACAAGGTGGCCCGACGACATCATAAAGGTAGCAGGAAAGAGCTGGACGCAGGCCGCTACCAACCGGGAAACATGGAAAGCATTGAGGGAAGCCTATGTTCAGCAGTGGACGTCCTATGGCTGAGATGATGATGATAATGGATAAGATTGGGTTCCCTACGATATACTGAAAGTCAAACATAACAACTACCCTCCACGGAATTATCGTATTTCGATAATTAATTAACATGCCCAAATATTTCAATGTCTTAACATCATCATCATTTCAACCATAGGGTGTCCAGTGTCCACTTCTGAACATAGGCATCCCCTAATAATTTCCATAATGACCGGTTGGTAGCGGTCTGCATCCAGCGCCTTCCTGCTACCTTTATGAGGTCGTCGGTCCACCTTATGGGTGGACGACCTACGCTGCGTTTTCCGGTACGTGGCCTCCAAATCAAATCAAAATACTTTATTTTCCACTTCAGAACCTAAGCTGTACGAGCGATAAATTTTAAAATTCGTAGATTCTACTCACACAGGTTAAATTCACCTTATGTCTTGGTAATTTTATGATTCAGAAAAGAAATAAAGATTGATGCATGCTACCATTACAAACAAACAGTGTACTTACCCTTTCTGCAATCCACCAGTATCCGCAGTTTCAGCCCTCGAAGATGGCAGATGATGAAGGATCAGCCTTGACTCAGTCAATCAAGGCAGGTAGGCAATAAAGCGCACTTCACATAATACACTCCACAATATTTCAGTTCTCAGCGTCGGCTGAACAGTTCGGGCCTAACAGCTGGTACACTTCTACGATAGAAGGTTCCAGAAAGAAAAGGCGGTGACTCGCGGCGCGACGGTGTCCGGAACGAGCCACTGCAGTTCGCAGACTAAGCAGCGAATAATAGCTGGGCAAAATTAGGAGCGGGAAGGTAAGAAAAAAGAAAAAATACGAATAAGTACCCACATTGTCATTGGTATGAAGAAAGTCTGTAACTTTTTTATTTGATGATTGGAGAACCATACTGCGATAGAATAAAAATTAAATATAGTTTTTTTTTATTGTGTGTCATCTTTCGCTTTAGAGTAGGCGCACACCGTTGATTTTTCGTCGGCCGATAGTTTAGTCGTTATGGGAGTGCGCACACTACGCCGATTCGATTTGGCCGATTCTTCATACAAATTAAAACCGGGCACAACTATCGGCCAACTAAAAATCAACGGTGTGCGCCTACTCTTAGGATGAGGTGCAATTGAGTAAAGCAATCGTATTCATTTAACAGTTCAAAACGTTACGCTATATTCTGTCAAACGCCTTGTTAAACAGATTTTATCGTACGTTTTGAACTGTCAAATGAATACGATTGCTTTACACAACGTCAAGTTTCAAAAATGAAAAACTAACAACCCTGGATTGATACTCGTAGTAGCGCCCTCCTGGAAATGTCATAAATGTATACGGAACTAATTGTCATAGCAGGGACGGTTCAGTGTAGGACATCTATCTTAGAAAGAAAAGAAAGAAAGAAAAGAAAGAAAAATATTTATTCGATGCAAGTAGGTAGTAGTAGAGACTTTTGGTAAAGAAAACACAATATTACATTATTTAGGATTTATTCATTAGCTTTATGGTAGCGTTGAGGACTACATTTATAGTCAAATAACAATATGTACGTTTCTTGACTAGTATATTATTATAAAAGAAGACCCGCTATGTTACACGGAACTCACTGGGGTTTATTTATTTATTTATTGAGGCATACCAACAAAATTACATACAAAGAAGTTGGCCCTGTGAACTAGCCTCGTTCTGAGGGTAGATCCACCGATTTTTGTATCAATTATTTTTTATCATTATTAAATCTTATTAATTATTAAAATACAAGGTTTTCAGTTAATCCACTGAAGATACTAAACATTAAATTGGCTCATAAATGGTACAAAATGTTTGAGATTCTTACAGAAATATCACACGTATGTACTTTTACTTAAGATTATTATTGTTATCCACACTCGAGAACAATGAATTAGAGTAACTTAACTTCCTAAATAAAAATAAGTTATTGTTCTTGAGTGTGTTAATTATTGCTCTTCGATACATTTCATACTAAAACCCTTATAACTAAATACAATTAATAACATACAGATCCATATTATTTACTATAACTGGGTGTCTACATTTTGGTAAATAAGTAAAACATAAAAAACATAAAACATCTTCAGTAAACATTATGAACATTAAAAAATACCCAACCGAAAAATACGGTTTCAAGTTAAAAATAGGCAACTGCTGACGTGAGGTGTTTAGAACTTATAATCAGATCATTTTTATCCTAACAGTTTGCTATGATCGTGAGATCCGTATTTCTGCCGTCTCTCTCTATCGCCCCGAAGTTGTCATGAGCGAGAGGGACAAATAGAGTCAAATACACAGCAGGTCACTGGTGTCAAATATTGAGGCCACTCATGACCTCAGATGAGTTAGGAACTAAAATCCGGTCGCCGTGCACATGGAATTTCGCACACTCACTGCGGCTGCCCGTCGCACAGTCGCGACAGCAATATATTTACGCGCGAGCGATAAGGATTTGTAGCTTGGGGTCATTGGACGAACTTCTACTGCTCGGCGACCGGACTTTAGTCTCGAAATGCAATCAATAACTCGGCGGGGTTGCATCGTTGACTATCTTCCCTTCAGAGTTCAGTCTTGCGTCGAGTCCGCTTCTCTTAAGCTTATCAGGGACGTACACTTCTTTCAAGCGTTGTGTCCCTCTAGGACCTCTATGCGGCATGGCGAACCGCAGTTTCTCCCAAAACCACGGATCGCCCCATTTGAGGTACGTGTTAGTAGTTAGGTAAGCCTTCAGCTCAGCGTCCATTTCTTTACTCTCAGGGACGTCCCCTAAAACAATGACGAGCACGCGAGCCCTGCGCTCACGCTGGGCACGAACATTCGCGGCTCTAAACTCCAAAGAAGCCCATGTTGATTTCAAAAAGTTTTCGGTTAGCACCACAATCGTCCTTCTGGACTGTTCCACGGATCGAGCTATCTGAGCGGGAATCATGTCCCCGACGACCCAGTCTCGGTAATGCACGCACAGTTTGAAGTTGTCGGGTGCTCCCTCCAGTTTGGGGAGAAGCTGCTCCGAAACCCACTTGGCGTCCTCCTGTGAGAAAGAGACGAACGCGTCGTATTCCGCGTCCTTGTCCAACTCGTCTTCTTCGATGAGTCTTTGACACCAGCCGCGAGAGAACAGGAACACTTTGATTTCGAGGATGTAACGGTAGGATAGTGCTGCCACGACGGCGGCGATGAGGCCAAGCCCGGCCAAGCAACCGCCGAGCAGAGCGGCTCGTTTGACGTCACACAGCCTGGCAGCGTCCACGTGCCACGGCGACTCGCCTCCTCTACACGTCACGTTGTCCGAATCATAAATGCGATCAACGTTTGCTTGTAATGCAATTACGTCATCGACATGAGAGCAGTCGCACTCGAAAGGGTTTCCAGCAAGATGTAAATCTAATTTGTCTTTGAACAGCTCCACTGGGGCGCGGGTCAGATTATTTCTGGAAAGATCCAATTCCTCAACATTCTTCAATAAATCAATTGAAGGTGATTCTGTAAGGCCGATTCCGCTTAAATTAAGAGAAACGACGTGGGTTGGTAGTGACAGTGAATTGAAACTCCTGAGGCGTAGCTTGGTGGTTGAAACGTAAAAGTTTTCGGGGTTCGGGTATTTGGGAGGGGCAGTGTCGCAGTTCAGTTCAAGAGAGAGCGTGGCAGGGCGAATGTCGCAGGTGCAGTTCGCTGGACAGTCTTGTGGGCGAAGACTGCAGGTGAGAGAGGACGGTGAAATGTGCCTTACTAAAGTTCCTGCGAGGCTTGGTGGGGACGTGCATCGAGCTTTTCCTACGTCTAATTTGGGTTCTGTTGCCAATGGTTGTGAACCGTGGAGTCTTTTGACGAACATGAATAAGTCGCAGTCGCATCTGAACGGGTTGTCGTCAAGGAGCATGACGGAGCCAGTGTCTCCTGAAGGCAGTTGGTCCGCGGGCATGCCAGGCGGGGCTTCCAGCACGCTGATGGAAGCGATGCGGTTGAAACGGAGGTCTATAGTCAAGTTGCTGGCGAGGAATTGGACGTCCGTTTCCTGAAAGAAGAACATTTCGTTTTCAATTTTATGAACCAAACTAACAATTTTTGTTTTCTTCCTTCCTTGATTTGGATATCAGAAATCTATGAATGCAGTTTTCTTTCTTTTCAAAAATAAAGGAATGTTTTCTTTGAGCAATCTATCTACAGTATTAAGAGTACTTTCCCTTACGAGGCATTACAAAATTCCCCCCTGTATTTCTGTGTATAATTCAGGAGCAACTGCTAAGTAGTTTGGCAACAACTAAAAAACTCACTAAGTATTAAGAGAACTGAATAAATAGATAAATAAAACAATCACCGTAAGGTCAGAGATGTTGTTTCTCGACAGATCCAGCCTCTTCAAGTGGGAGACCAGCGCCCACCTCCAATCACTAAATATTTCTGTTATATTGTTCCCTTGGAGGAGCAGTTCCTTTAGGTTGAACAGAGTCTTGAAGGGCGACTGCTCCTCGATGTTGTAGTAGTCAGTATTAGAGCCAGTCTTGGGCTTCAAGGTGAGCTGATTGTCGTTGAGGGAGAGGTACTGTAATGAGGTGGATCCTTGGAAGGCGTCAGCTGCGATGTGCTTCATGCCGTTGTTGTTGGCTGTGACTGACGTTAGTCTGATCAGGCCGGAGAACAGTTGCCTGTAAAACGATGGAGATAAAGATTTAGATGACTGCCTTATATTAAAAAAGATCATCACTTTCCATCGGGTGGGATTCAGGGCAAAAGCTTCTATGTATGACTGTATTGTCTTTCATTGTTTTGAGATTTTGTGGACTTATTTTAGATCATCAGACAGGAGAATAACTTTTTTTTTTTGTTAAGAGTTAACTGAAGGTTTATAAGGCTTTTATTCTTGAAGGCTACTAAATTGGTATAGGGTTTTAATGGCTTATGGCATTTTCTGCTAATTTCCAATAACCTTTGGGCTGAGCAAATATACAATTTATTAATAGAAACACTAGTCACACTTACTCAGGCAATTCTAAAATTTTATTCTCGTCTAAATTGAGCTCCTTCAGCGCTTTCAGCGGCCAAAAGACATTTTGTTTCAATTCCTTAATTTTATTCCCACTGAGGTCCAGTTTTTCAATCCGCTGCTGAGTCCTGAACAGTCCTTCAGGTAACGCCTCGAGGCCGGTGCCTTTGATCATCAGCTCTTCAAGCGCTGTAGAATTTTCAAGCAGGTCTCCAGGGAGCTGGTCTAGCGGCGTCCGGTCGAAGATTAGCTGCTTCAGCGCTGGCATCGCTGCGAGTGCACCAGGACCGAATTTGATCTTGCTCATGCCGAATTTGAACAGGATCTGTTGAGAAATATGGTTACGTCAAGAAGTAATGCAACTTTTTGATGGTTTTGGCGACTAAGGGAGATAACCAGCTGTTCGGTCAACGTGGGGAGTGCAAGGCAAATCCTCCATTTGCATTTGATAAATAAGAGAGGGCCGTGTTCCTGCAGTGGATAGTATTGACCTGAAGATATTTTTATCCACTACGGAGAAGATCTTCCCTGAGGAACCTCCGGCCTCAAACCCGTCCGGCCAGCCTGGCAAGTGTAGGCCAAATCCATCATTTGCTTTTGGTAAATTAGAGAGGCCTTCTTGCGTAGGACAGCAAAGAAGCCGTCAGTATGCGACTGAGCAAAGTAAGCATTTTCGCACAAGCAAGCACTGCAGAAGCGAGGCAAGCCCAACAGCACCCTGAAACCGTTGTTATATTGGACCCGAAGGACGCTAATATAATTACTGATATTTTTGTTAGTTAACATTGTTCCATAAACTTTGTTAAGACGCTAGCTAGCGAGGCGGATTTAGAATAAGTTCTACCACCAAGCAAATATGTATGTTAAAACCCCTACTCTCTCACCGTCTCCAATCCCGGGTGTCCTCTAAGCGCGTCCCCAGGCACGATGGCAAGGCGCGTGGCGACGACATGCAAGCTGCGCAGACGCGGCGCGGCGGCGAATGCGTGAGGAGGCAGTGTCCCCAGCGGGTTGCCTGTCAGGTCGAGTGTGTCCAGGTGGTCTAGCCCTGGGGAGAGAAAACAGCTTATTTGTTTATTTTGATACAAGGTATTGTATTGTAACCAGATAGGACCGCGCGCCGTTGGCCGGTCGGCAGGATTCATTGTAAAGTCAGTCGTTTATAGAGATGTAGAGAGTGAACACGTTAAAGTATCTTAACCTAAAATAACGTCTTACAGCCTTACTAATAAAAAGTTACACAGTTGTTGAACTACTGTTATACATCGAAGACTACTAATAAAAATATTTTTGACATAAGCCTTGTACAACAGTGTATTAAGTTGTATGAGAAGTTACCCAAGGCTTATATTCACTCTATCGACCTTGTTTAGCAGAGATAAATCACAAGATGGCCGCTTGGATTGTCAGCTGTTTTCATTCACAACCCTAGTCTTCTCTACATACATACACACTCCATCCCAACATTGGTGACCCTAACAGCAAATCTTGATAATCTTCGAACTCCTCCTATGTTCTTCTGAAATTTCGTTCAATGACAGACGGCTTTGACTTTCCCCCGGGACAAACTTGACCTTCACTGGTTGAGTTTTTATTGGCAGTCAAGCTTTAGATCCTGTCTACACAGGAGTTGCAGCGTGGGAACGAGAAGTGGGAATAATCCCGTAAATCTTGGTATTTATTAATGTTCGGGCTTCCGTCTATGTGAAAGCGGTGTTATAGTGTCATCATCAGTTACGAACCAAAAAAATGTACTGTATTGTACCATTCGCTAGAACGTTACATTACATAAAAATAGTCTAGTCCAGTGTTTTTCAACCTGTGGGTAGCCCCTATAGGAGGGTCGCGAGAGGTCGTAAAAACTACCCCAGTAAAAAAAACAGTCAAGTTTTAAAGATAGATTTATCCGAAAACTAATTACTAATGCAAATGCATAAAAAAATGTTGTAGGGATTGACAAATTCGGTCCCTACAACATCCATGAAACCTTCAAAAAGCACGAAACGAGTTTTTTTTACATACTAGGGGGGTCGTGTCATGAAAAAGTTTGAAAAACACTGGCCTAGTCTATACTCATCTTTAAGTGTATGATATATGAAGCATTAAAATATTTCATACATAATCGGCCTAAATATAGAGTCGCGTTTTGAGAAGGACCAGCCGCAAAAAAGGAATGCTCTCAACATGTGCGTACGCGCACTGTCTGCCAGATAAGTACCACAAACCCATGCGATACCGGACGCTATTCTGTATACCTAAGGTTCAATATAGCGCAACTGTGACTCGCGGAATGTAAATGGAGAATCATACCATGATTAAACTTTGATAATAAACAACGCATCACCAAAATAAACTGTAATTTCAGTCACTGTTGATTTTGATGCGATCATTTCCTGAGAATTTGCGTGAAGTATCTTAACTGATGACTTGATGAGTGTTACATTTTTCCTTATGAAATTGTTTCAAAACTATTAATCACCCAATGTATAATGAAAGAGTTCAAATCTTTTGACCCAGGGTTCGATGACCATTATTTGTGAGACACATTAATTTGGTGAACTGTTCTCAAATTAGCTGAGGCCTAATATTGTCTTAACCATAATAAATTGTTCATTGTTTTTGGACATTAAGACAAGCAAATAAGGTCCAAAATATAGTGGGAACTATATTACCACTGCCGTTTAAAGGGTTAATTAACCATATTCACAGAAGGCATTTTAAATATAGCTGTGTATCGGTCAAGGTTGTGTCTAAATTGCGATTTAGATTTTCTATTAGGCATAGAAGTGTGAATAATTAACATTACAAACTAATTGATTATCCCAAATTAATTAATACATTTTAATTAATAATATGGGTACCTTTGTTTACTTATCAATCATTATACAATATTGAATATTGTATTAATGATCTAATTAATATTTATCGTAATTTTTATCGAAAATGTAACACTATACGGTCGATGAATTCATTGTAACAACATTAGATAAGTGGGTAATTAGATATTATGAGCTGGCAATATGCTGCAATATACAGTTTCTGAGATGATTCACCTGTGTTCTAATAGACACTCTACAGGGTGTTAGGTAAATGGGTTTATAAGCCGACACTAGCCCATGTTAACATAATAAATACATAAAATATGGTGAAGTCAGAAAATTGATATCATTTTTATTATGGTAATTTTCATAAAAATCTGTTTTTTTTAATATACATTTTTTTTCGTATGAAAATTAAAATAGTTAAAATTTTGAAATTTTATCAATTTTCTGACTTCACCATACCATTTATAATTATGCATAATGTTAACATAGGCTAGTGTCGGCTTATAAACCCATTTACCTAACATCCTGTATAAGTAATAAAGTTTTATTAATATTGACCATTTCAAGTGCAACTGTTTATTACCAGTGTGGAAATATTTTTATCTTAGTGAGGTATTGCGGTTTTAAAATTAACTGCATACAAACACTCTGACCGCATCGAGTTATTTCAAGACGATACTGGTCGAGATCCCTTTGATTTTATTTTAGAACCGGTCGTGTATTAGTCCTATAGGATTTTGGTTTATTTTGACGATTTTGTTTTTTAAGAACCAACACGTTGCTTAGTAGAAAAATGTGTTTCGAATCTAATATAACCTAGTAGAGACTATTCCCACCTCTCGTTCCCACCACTGCAACTCCTGTGTAGCCAGGATCGACGGCTTGACCGCCATAAAAACCCAACCAATGAAGGTCAAGTTTGTCCCGGAGGAAAGTTAAACTGTCATTGGACCCGCGAAATTAATCAGAAGAACATAGGAGGTGTGCGAAGTTAATTCAATTTCTTTTGTGTGACGCCTATAATTAAGATAGCACTAAACTATAACTAAATAAAAAAGGGTAAAAATTAAAATATGTACAAGCTTTATAAATATAAAAAATCGTTTGAGTCGCTCCCTTGGGGGAAGGTGCCCAAAAGGCTGGCTACATTGCCACGCTGGATGGCAAGGCTGATGCGTTGGCCAAGGTAAAGGCCAGCCTTTGTATCTTAAGATGTCTCAACTAAGCGCTGAGACATCTTACGAAACAGTTTGTGGGCGCTTGGTCCCCACGGGCCCAGAGTTTCAACTCCAAACGGCTCAAATATGTAAGTCTCATTGAGATTTTCATAGAGATAGCACTTAACCTATTATAATAAGCATGTATAATATTGTCTAAATTGTATATTATTGTATATGTCTTGTTGGTGTTAATAAATAAATAAATAAAATAAAATTAAGGTCTAAGTAAGTAGGTAATCTAATATAACCTGTTTGGAGTCGTCTGACTTATACTAGAGGGAGTCTAGTCTCCCCGCAGAATAGACTTTTAGTCGGCGGATAGTTCGGTCGGCTTCCAATTCGTATGAAGAATCGGCCGATACCAAATCGGTGTAATGTGCGCACTTCCATACTACATTACACCGATTCGGTGTCGATCGGCTATCGGTCGATTCCTCATACAAATTGGAAGCCGACTAAAAGTGTGTAGTTTGCGAGATATAACTGATATAACACTACAGTACATGGCAGCAAGGTTCTGGAGTGGAGGCCGCGTACCGGAAAACGCAGCGTGGGACGTCCACCCACAAGGTGGAATGACGACATCATAAAGGTAGCAGAAGGGCGCTGGACGCAGGCCGCTACCAACCGGGCACCCATGGAAAGCATTGAGGCCTATGTTCAGCAGTGGACGTCCTATGGCTGAGATGATGAACACTACAGTTGTAATTACCACTTATTTTCAAACCACTCACCTCTAAAAGTGTCACTGGTAAAATTTCTAATCTTATTGCCCCACAGGAACAGCTTATTCACATAGTTCAGTCTCGCGAACGCTCCGGGCGGCGCGTCCGTGATCCCCGACGACGCGAGCTCGACTAACCGCAGCGCGGGGTGCGCGGAGACAGCGGGGGGCGGGGAAGAACGATCCCCTCCATTCTCTTCTAGTTGGAGACGAGCGCCGCGGATTCTGAAGTCTTTTAGTGCGGGTAGGGCGTCGAAAACGTCGTACGGGATTCGGGTTTGGTCGGCTGTGGATGAATTAACATTTAACATAAGGCTTTATGAATTATGTGATTTTACGTTTTTTACAATCTGTAACTTTAGCCAAATGTCACTTGAGCTATATTTTGAGAACTCAGATAATGAATTGATATTGTTGAAGATACAGTCGTAATGTCGGACTGATCGAATTGAGATCCGAGGAACGCGGGTTCGAACCCCGTAGCTGGACTTTTGTGGTGAACCCACTCGTAACCCAAGCATAATTATTTACCTTACCACGAGGGGTTAACGGGAATAACTCATTAAACTCAGTTTATTTTTTACAAGTAAGCTTTTAATAAGCACTTTTACACGTCCCAGTATTAACCCTACCACTGCTTTGCGACAACAAATGGGCCAGTGCTGAGAAGAAGCAGCGCAAGAAACTCAGTAACTATAGTCAGACTCTTTTTGAAGGGTATTTTTTAAACTGTTTAGATAAATGGCATTCGACTGATTGGATCAACTCAGAGCCTACGACTCACCAGCGTCCACCATCATGAGTGCCTCCACCGCGCTCAGGCCCTCCACGTGCGAGGCCTCCAGCTGCCCCGACACGCCCTCTGGAAGAAATAAACAAGCTGATTAGTATTCGTCGTTTAAAATCAGAGGCAAATGGAAGAAACACTTTACAACTCTTTTTTGGTTTGTTGTATAGTTGACAGCGCATCAGGAGGGCTACTCCGAAATGCTGTTTACGTAATTTCGGGTCTGTTTGTCATCATCGCCTATGGCTGGCAATAATAACATCTCGCTTTGTGTGAGAGGGATGGCGCATTCAAAATGAGATAAGACACTATGTTAGCTTAATATTTCCGTACACAATAAACATAAACTACAAGAACTCATCTGCCTTTTATAGAAAGTATACTTACTCAATACGAGTCCCCGAGCATCATTCGCGCCCAGGCTCTCGAGCAGGCTCGCGAGCGCGCTCGGCAGCTCGCAATTGGACAGCGTGAAGCTTTCCAGGGTCGAGTTGTACGCAAACGGGAAGAACGGGATTGCCGACCAGTTCAGATGTGCTCGCTATCGAATAAATAAGTTATATTCGATTATTTAAAATTCTAAGCTTTGAATTTGAAATTGAATTACAAAAGCTCTAAATAAGAGGGAAAGTAAAGTCTAGTATAGTACATAGAAACTTCAGTCAAAAAATACCCACCTCGCAATGGATTTCTGCGTAGGAGTGCGGCAGGCCTTTGACCTCATACCGCGTGCCATCCTGCTCACACTGGAACACACGCACGCCATCAGATTCGCCGCACACGCAGTTCTCGGGGCACGCGCGCGCGAACGCTCGGCCCGCGAGCGCGAGCAGAAGCACGCGCGCGAACGTGCTCGCGAGCATCGCTACCGGGGGGCGGCCATTGCTGGAATAGAATAGATTTTTATTGTACTTTGAATAGGGATACAAATTACCTATTCAAACTATAAACCATGCAAAAAGATAACTTGCTACAACAAATATTATTTTTACTAAACGTAGGTATTGCACATAAATGATAATTATGTGATAAAAAACGTTAACCCCTCCAGCTAAACTAGAATTATTTCTACTTAGGAGTGGGCTCATCACAATAGTCCTGCGGCGATAGGGTTCGATAAGTTAGTTTAAAAAAATCTGTTTATTGTAAATAAATTTATTTATTTTTTATTTTATTTTATTAGGGACAACAAACAATTGTACAAACGGTTTTACAAAAAGTCTTACAGATATATCTTAAATAAATGCACAATCAGCACCGTTATCCACGATATTAAATACATGATATTATGTGCAAATGCCTTACAAAAAAGAGAGGTTTACTCAATTCACTACATACGCAGTTAGGTGACAGTAGTTATTTGTTTGATATATTATTATTAACAGTCTTTTTTACTTGCGTGGACGATATGACAATAACTCGTTTGGTAAATATTCGCCACATTCATCTCCCAAAAAATTTGCTCGTTCAAAAGCGGACATAGCAAGTTTTTATTGTTTTTGAACTTTAAAAAAAAGGAAAAAATAGGATGGGAATTATATTCCCACTGCCTTTTAAAGGGTTAAAACTCGGATGTTTGTCAAAAGTTATTTCAAATTCCGTTCTTGGAATAGGCACTTCTAATTATAATGTTAGCCGCACCCAACTCCAATATAGTAGTATGAAAATGCTTATTATGTCATGAAACGCGAGTGCATTTCTTAGTTGTTATCTATTTTCGCTCGTTTGGCTCAGGGACTAGATTCTCGTAAAAAATATAGCTACTAGTCTCGACTATTTTAATGATCGACATAAACACACCTCGTAATGTAGGTTTTTTGCACAAAAAACTGCTTGTTAGTCGTTCATTACAGTTCATGAAGAAAGATTTTGAAAAAAATTCAGCTGAAAGTTACGACTACAAGTTATATTAATCGAGATTTTTTTACCCTGTAGTTTTAATTTTATTGTTCAATATACAGTGTTTTTATGTAATCAACTACAATGTTATAATTTTATTTTGTTTGCCTACGAGATCCCTGAATTTTCTTGAAGAGATACAGGGAGATACATACGTCCATAATCTGGACTGATGACTGGGAACCACAGTAGAGCACTGTTTTTGATTAAAGTGGCATGCAGGTTAGATAAACATAAAAATAACGTATAGTTAGCGGTCATCACCCTAAAGTTGTACAAACGTGATTCCAATGAAGTGAAGATAATAAAATATAGAACTGATCCCAAACATTTTTAGAGGGTTCCGTACCCAAAGAAAAAAAACGGGACCCTCTTACTAAGACTGCACTGTTCCGTCTGTCTGTCACCAAGCTGTGTCCCATGAACCGTGATAGTCAGACAGTTCCAATTTTCCCAGATAATGTATTTCTGTTGCCTCTATAACAACAATTACTAAAGACAGAATTTAAAGTAAATATTTAAATCAAATCAAATTTCTTTAAGTGCGGCTCCCATACAACAAACGTGACTTTTTTCCCGATTTTAGCTCAAAATCCTTAATTTCAGGAACAACAAGCTTTCCTGCTTAGTGCAGAGACCGCCAAAATAATTTGTACAATGTGATCTTTTAGTAATAAATACTTTTTACTTTTTTTACTTTTTTACCTATGTACTACCAGTTTGTGCAGAACCCTCGGTGCGCGAGTCTGCCTCGCACTTGGCTGTATTTTATTTCCAGTATTGAATGGCAAAACATTTTTATCGTTGGGTTTTTTCGGCAAAACAACACTATCTATCCTACGCGCGTATAAAGAGCTCTGCACGTTAAACTTCACACTGTTTCAACTTATTTATTCGAAAATAGGACTTATTTTTCAATGAAAACGTGTAGTTCGACTGTACCTAAATAAAGCAATAAAAATGTAAACAAATCACACTTTTATCGCTATAATGACCGGCGATTGTTCTGGCGAGGCGTGTTTTAGCATAACATGTATAAGGAACAAGCTTGCCCTGTCGGTTTGTTCTTTTACCATTATACTATATTTTATGTACGTAGTATAAATTATAAATTTCAAATCAAATACTTATTCAGACTTAGGACCTTTCCAGGGCGTATAAACACGTCCCAAATATAGCTTCCCCTACTACTACTTTGGGACAACATAATGGGATCGCTGAGATCGCTTCATAGCGATAAGACCGCCTAGTTGTACCTTATGTGTTCCTTTTCTGTCTGTTCTGTTCTTTGGTGTGCAATAAAGAGTATTTATTATTATTATTATATGGGCTGGTGCTGAGAAGAAGTGGCGGAAGAAACTCAGTCACCTTTGTCAGCCTCTTTTTAAATATCTTTCATAGTAGTGTCAATAAAAAGTAGCCTCAAATAAACTTTTGAATAACTTGAAGAAGCTTGAAAAAAAAATGGTTCAAGTAACCCTATGTTGCAGCATCTTACTTTAACTAACAAACGTCAAACTCCATACAGAACACCGGTTAAACTTATAGTTACGGTAAAATTTTTCGGTTAAGTTAGGGCAGATTTTTCAATCGTCAGATATCTTTTAACTGAAGAATGAACTTGTTATTTTGACTTAATATTTCCCATAGGGGAGACCTAGGAGAGTTGTGACAGAGGTGAGTTGTGACAAGGACGATTTCTCCTTACTTAATATAGTTAGGAAGCTGGAAAAAATGCTTGTTTGTCGCTTTTAAGACGCTCTTCTTGACCAAGTACCTGCGGGCGGCGCACGAGGCACGGTTTCGTAAATATGACGTCTGTGTACAAAAAAATGCGAAAAGTAAGTTTTTCGTCAAAATTTTATTTCAATATAAATCATGTTTTAGTATATGTGCACTGTTGTGTTATTTTTTCTCAAGTTGTATGGTTATTCAGGTCTCAAAATGTAGCACTGATATTTTGTGTGCGCATCGTGTTCAGAAAATAAAAAATATTATTCGAACCAAGTCGTCATTTTAAACACCTAGGAGAGTTGTGACAGCCTGTCACAACTCTCCTAGCTTACTTAATTTTTCTGATGGGCCATTTCCACGATGTTTTTAGATGTTTTTTTGTGTGTTAGTAGGTTTATAATTTGTCTAATTGCCTGCTGCTACTTTTTTGATTCTGAATACCTAATAACTATACATGAATGCCATATAGAGGAACTGCTTGCTGAAGTCGAAATATAGGACCTGGCTTATGAAGTGATTAGGTTAAAAACAGTTAAAGTTTAAGATACGCTGCGACCTCTTACAATCTAAACTTGTCAAGATAATATATTAAGAAGAAATAGGCTTATCAAGTAAACCCAGAAGGCGAAGCTCCGTCTATGGATTATACCACCGCGACTATTTTATTTTTACAGAAGAGGAAGAAAATATATTAAGTGAATATATTAGCTAAAAATGTAATAAAAAAATCCAGTGTCGTGGGAGAAAAATGAAAGCTGGAGAAATGTGGCTCAATCTGTGTAACGATATCCTATAACTAGTTGTTTTAATTGTTACTAAAGGATGATTAAAGTACTTTTTTGCTAAAAAATCCTATTTGATTGAGTATTATGGTATTTTTATATCTAATAGATGAAATACAATGCTGTCACAACTCACCTCGGTACCTGTCACAACTTACCTCGGTGCTAGGAGAGTTGTGACAGAGGGAGTGGTCTAAGATTTTGATGATTTTCTTAGAAACCCTAATACTTTAGTTAACCTTAGTGATTGTTTTAAAAACAGAAGGAACAGCGCTACATTAATTTGTATGATTCATAGCTGTAGAATGTTTTTTGAGCGAGATATGGCCCCTAAAGTAAAAATTGTCACAACTCTCCTAGGTCTCCCCTACTGAAACTGTCAATGTGCCAAACTTATTCTTCAAAATTATACGACGATTGAAAAATCAGCCTTTAATTGGAGAGCCAGGTATGATAATAATATGATTATCTAATTCTATAGTTCACATAGCCCTACAAGTAGGATAAGTATGAGTCAAAGTCAAAGTTAAAGTCAAAATTTCTTTATTTGTTTAGACTAATAAATAGTTCTTACAAATCGTCATTTTGCTCTTAAGGACTCTACATGTCTCATAATCTTTTTATCCTACCAGCGCTTCGAGACCAACATTTGGCAAGTGCTGAGAAGAAGCGCCGCAACAAACTCAGTCACCACTGTCTGCCGGTTAATATAAATAAATAGAAAAAGCAGTAGTAGGTACGCAGGTAGGTAGGCAGGAATTTACCATGCATTCTTGTATGGTGTATCTTATAAGAATGGGTATACAAAATTGCGTGGTATATTAAACAAGGTAGTAACGTGCTAATATCTAGACTTACAGATTAAGATACTTAAATACTAGTAGAAATATCTCTCAGTCGTAGGTAGGTATATTGACAAACTCGGAGCTAACAAAGCGAATCTATGAGCATACTTTACGTAATCATCCGTGTCCTTAACAATGGTGTGCGCGACAGTTACTGTCTGCATCTGGCGTGATGGCGCATACTTAGGTAAGTATCATGCCAGAGCGACAGTTTTGTTTGAAAGCCGGATAACGCCGGATTGTTTTTATCAATCCCAGTCGAAATCCATCCGTCAATGAGGGCTATCGTTTTTAAACTTAACAGTTGGCACCCCTGGCGATTGACAGGACCTTACTCTACAGTGGCGCCATCTTGATGAGTGCAAATGCGATAGTCCTCCTACCACTTTAGCGCTCACCAGTTGGCGCCACTGTCTTCGCTACTAGCAAGTGACAGGACTTTACAGTGGCGCTAACTGGTGAGCGCTAAAACGATAGCCCTCATTGTCAAATTTCTATCTGTTTCGATCAAATATCAATCATTTTTGATGCTTTTACACTTTCTTAATGTTAAACTAGAACAAGATGATTCTAATTTATAAAGATTCAGCCGTTTTAAGATCATTAACTATCGATAAGAACAATAGTCCGTAAGCTTTTGAGCTACTTACGGCACCCAGAAATCAAAATCAAAATTATCATTATTTGTGTAGACTAATCAAATGCTCTTAAGGAGCCTCTACATGTCTCATTCTTTTTTTGCCCTACCAGCGCTTCGAGACCAACATTTGGCAAGTGCTCAGAAGAAGCGACGCAACAAACCACTGTCTGCTGGTTCAAAAATAAAAAAATACATAATCAGTAATTAACCTTTGGTTTCAAACTTATTAACAAAACTAAGTACCTATAGGTATTATTTACAATTGAGTTTATGGTTTATCTAGTACAGAGTTCATTGTAGCTGTGGAGTGTAGATCGTATATCGTATCGAAGTAGGTGGTCTGCCCAATGACTTACAGTGGCATCGGTCTTAATGACCCAATTGCTAATTATCGGAATAACTAATACGACTGTTTCTCTCCAATACAGCAAAGTGAGATGACAATCTCTATCACTGTGTGCAATGTGTACTTTTCCCAAATCAACAAAAACAAAAGAATAACAGTTTGGAATATTATTCTAAACATTTGTGACAAACGAAATTCTTGCGGCCAAAGCATGTGATCAGAAGCTAAATTATTTTCAGCAAGTAGGTAGTGCCCACTTGGTAATAGCCTAGTTTCCTAAAAAAACTTTTAGTCCGTCAATTTTATTATTATACTATTAAAAAATATTGGACACGTATTTTTTGTTTGTGAATTAAAGTAATTACGAAGTTATGATGCGTTGAAGTTTCGCGTGACGTCACAAAGTGCTATACTTTTAAGCGCGTGAAGACTTTGACTACTGAACTTTCTCTCTCTTTAAATTTTTATTATTTTCAAAAAGGGAAGAATACGTGTAGAGTATTTTTTGATAAGTTAATTGACAGTCTATTATCAAGCTCTTGCTTTTTACCCCGGAAAATAATATTGTAAGTAGAAAATATACATATTTTTCTGGGTAGCACCAGGTCAGCGACATACTATGATGACCTACGTGTTATTTATCAAGCTTGCATATATCACGGCTCTGAAAAAATGCCGTCAATCGATGGCGTATCGACAGTGCAAGGACCGGTCGGCGGGGTTTACCTTCGCACGTACTTACATTAATTACTTCACAATACGCGTGACGTAGCCAACTGGTTTGATGATGCGTTCGTAGGTTATTGCTGCATAATCTTAACTATCTTACTGGACAGCGAACTGCCTATCTATAGAGGTTGTATCCGCTTTGCACTGAAGAGATGTCGAACCTTAATTTCGAACTCCTCCTATGTTCTTCTGATTAAGTTCGTCGACAGTTTAACTTTCCCCCGGGACAAACTTGATCTTCACTGGTTGGGTTATTGGCGGTCAAGCTGTAGATCCTGACTACACAGGAGTTGCAGCGGTGGGAACGAGAGGTGGGAATAGTCCCGATAAGAAGTTGTTGCACTGCATAATCATTATCTGATTGACCTATATGGAATGAATACTAAGAGGTCGGGTTACGTTAAAAGCGTCGGATCCTGGCTATAAGACGTTGATTTGTGGAAACGAGAGGCAGGTTTAGGCTCGAACCCTTCACAATGCAAAGTACATTCTATTCTATTCTATTCTATTCTACATTTTTATGCAAAAGTAGCGGTCGCCCGCGCCCGTTACGCGTGGATCCCGTTTTACCCCCTTAGGGGCGGAGTTTCGTAAAATCCTTTCTTAGCGGATGCCTACGTCATAACATCTACCTGCATGCCAAATTTTAGCCCGATCCGTCCGGTGGTTTGGGCTGTGCGTTGATAGATCACTATGTTAGTCAGTCAGTCAGTTAGTCAGTCAGTCAGTAAGTCACCTTTGAGTTTGTATAGGTATATTTAGATAAAGCAGGTATAAGCCACTTTTTCAAAGATTTATTAATAGCATTCAACATGACGCGAACAGGGAGTTTACAAAATACCACACATTTTTCATAATTGTTTATTTGCTTACTACATGGTAAAGGTGTGATGGTTTATGTATAACAAGAGTTGTTACTGTCGTATTATTCATGTGACGCCATTTTGAAGTCTTTTACTTTATATTCAAACATTTATTTCCATGCTGGGTGTAATTTTTAACCCTGCTTATTTTATGTTTTCGTGTCAAATAAAGATTTTCAATATAACGATATAACTATCTATCCCTACTTTTATGTAAGTAAGTAGGTACCTACATAGATAATTTTACAATTGATTTATTCGACTACATGAACAGACCAACGACTAAGTTTAAGGCTCGGTTGCACAATCTTACTTTAACTGTAACAAATTTCAAGTCAGTCAAACTCCATACAAAACACCGATTAAAGTTATAGTTAGAGAAGTTTGACAGACTTTTGACGCTTGTTATAGTTCAAAATAAGATGGTGCAACTCAGCCAAAATGATCAATTGTTTTGTTATTTAACCATTCTAAGGCTCAGTTGCACCACCTAACTTTAACGGTAACTATGACGATAACCGGTGCATTTTGTATGGAGTTTGACAGATTTTTGACGTTTGTTACAGTCAAAGTAAGATGGTGCAACCCAGCCTTAGTACACTCTCCTAACAGGATCTGTCGTCTACACTCGACTGACTGCTTCCGTCTAACTTGAATTATTTATAGCTCAATCCAGCGCTATTTCTAATTAGTGCGTTGTAACAGCCATTTAAGGGGGTCGACGACGTCTAAGATCCTAAGTGTTGGTCTAAGTTTAAGATCCACGGAATAATATGGTATTAAATGCCCCCTAATCATCTGAGACAAGCCCGTAGTCACGAGTGCGAATTCGCTGGCGAAAGCCAGTCTATTATTTCGAATCCTCCTATATTATGTTCTTCTGATTATTTTGTTGCGGGTCCAATGACAGTTTGAAATTCCCCCGGGACAAACTTGACTTTCACAGGGTTGGGTTTTTATTGGCGGTCAAGCTGTAGATCCTGGCTACACAGGAGTTGCAGCGGTGGGAACGAGAGGTGGGAATTCGTAGGCCCGAAAATACACATACCAGTGGTTGCAGTGGTGAAGAGAGTCGACTAACAAATCCTCCATTTACCTGGTATAATTTAGAGCAGTGTTTTTCAAGGTGTGAGCAGTGTGAGTTGCGACCCCGGTCGTAAAAATAACCTCAATAAAAAAACAAAGTTGTAAAGATATCGATGTAAAAATATTGATTTAAGTATTCGGTCCCTGTAACATTATAAAATACATGAAAAAAATGGCCAAGTGCGTGTCGTGCCACGCGCAGTGTAGGGTTCCGTACTTAGTTGTCCATCGTTACCGTTACCACAGTATATTTCAGAAGCAAGCAATTTCTCCATCTAAAGTCACTTTCAATATTTTCTTCTAATGAATTTTTATTAGGTAAGAAATTTTATAATAAGAGTTCTTGTCAGGACTACGGAACCCTAAAAAAGCGAACGGTCGGGCTATCGCAAAATATTTTTTCATCTAGGGCCGTGTCGTGTCATGAAAAAGGTTGCAAAACACTGATTTAGAGAGTCATGCTCCGGCCGTGGAAACTAAATGACCTGATGATATTCCTACATATCTAATTACAATGGAAATATCACACATTTGGAAAAAAAAAACATATCGTGTTACTAATTGTGTGCAGACATAGAATTATTATCGTCACATGCAACATGCTAATCGATCGAACAACATGACGCGTCGGCAAATAACGAGTTTCCAGAAATCGAAGATCCTTGACTAACCGCAAAGGAGATTGCTTAATATTCAATTGCTCTGTAGGCTGCTACATTATGTGCTTATACCTAACTCTAACTTCTTATGAAAAAAAAGACTTGTATATGCAAACTGCCATAAAAAGTTCTTAGAACGCTGTTATTATTCAACAGACGACAGAAGTTAGACAGAAGAGATTCATCATCAGTTATAGAAGAAAAGTTTAGACTTCTAGACCAATTCTGGCCTCAAGGAGCTGGCACGTCAATACTTTTTTTTATCCACAACGAGAAAGTGTATCTTGTAGTACATAGAGGCATCAAGAGTGACCTTCAGTCACAATAATAGAGTCAAATTTTGACTGAAGTTCTATAAAATCAAGTTAGTAATATAAAATAACAATGCAGATAGCGTTATACACTGTATTATTATTTATTCCCAATACCTATTAGTTAGGTGATTATGTGCCAATATGCGCGTATAGGTACTTACTTCTTTCAAAAACCGGGATAAAACTATCCTATAGCGGCGAATCTGCCACAACTTCTGAACTGTGGTCGTCATAAATTATTCGATAGCTTGTTTAAGTAACGGTCGTTTGAACACAAGCCTAATTTATTCTGCGACAGTACAATTGAATGTAAATTACTATAACAATTGCCTCCCATAGTGAAATACACATAAAAATGTCCAATGATGTAATTTGTATGCGTGCCTCAGTTTGGAGGTCCCATGCCAGCAAGGCAACAGTTATGGAATTTAAAAATAGCATGCCTTTCATCAATATACATAAAATATTATTATTACTACGCACTTGATTTCGCGATCCGAACACTCGCTCTGTTAAACAACTGAGGCAAACGTTGCTAGCGAGCGCGTTAAAAAATTTATGAAAATTTTAATTCTTGAAAGTTTCCGCTAGGGGCGCTGTACAGTCCGTCATACATTTAATGTCACTTTTTAAGCTTTCGACGATTGATGTAAATTGTAAACTCGCACTAAGCCCATATCATTGTAGTGCAATCCGTACTGCTTACTTTAGTGCGACTTTGACATTCAATTTTATATTTTTGCATCCTATACTCTTGTGAAATGTTTGATCCACCTCGAAATAATTGATTTTGTTTGATTTGATTTGATAAAACTATACTCTGTAAGCGAAGCCTGTAAACCTTTGAAAAAGAGGCTGACAATAGTGTCTGAGTTTCTTGCGCTGCTTCTTCTCAGCACTGGCCCATTTATTGTCCTGAAGCAGTGGTAGGGTTAATACTGGGACATGTAAAAGTGCTTTTTTAAAGCCTATTTACAGAAATAAATGAGTTTTATGAGTTTTTTATTAGCTTTTTTTTTATCTAGCGCTGCTTAGACGATAGGATTAATGTTTCAACGCAGCGAACTTTATTTTTTAATTCTTTCCGAAATGGAGCAAGAATTTTGCGTACGATAGCTTCTCTAGTATTGTTTGTAACTCTATCTATGATGCATATATTTTTCTATGGCCTGTCGTGGGCGTGCATTCTTAGACGCTCCGCTATTTGCATAAATTGATAGACTATGACAATACATGTTGTTGTTCACATTTTAGTGATACCATGTAATACGAACCGATAAATTTTGTATAAGTAGTTACCTACTAGCAGCCGCCTGCGACTTCGTACGCGTGAATCCCGTTTTACCCCCTTAGGGGTGGAGTATCGAAAATCCTTTCTTAGCGGATGCCTACGTCATAACATCTATCTGCATGCTAAATTTCAGCCCGATCCGTCCAGTGGTTTGGGCTGTGCTGTGTGTTGATAGATCATCATGTCAGTCAGTCAGTCACCTTTGAGTTATACATATAATATGTATATTTATATTTCAATCTTCACAGCAATTAAACTTTTATAAAAGCTTTATTTATGCAGTGGTAGGGATTATACTGCGACATGTAAAAGTGCATTTTAGAAGCCTACTTGCAAAAATAATATGAGTTTTATGAGTTTTTATTAATTTTGCCCAAACTTTTGCCCCTTAAACTCTAATTTAAACTGTAGTTTAAATTGACATTTAGTATGGAAATGACATTTTAAACCAGGGTTCATCCCGGGTGTAAGATTTTGTATTATGGCTCCATTTAATTACAATATGTATTATAAGTATTAGTGGTTCAAAATTCAAATTCAAATTCATTTATTTCTAATAATGTAACGATGCATGTAAATTGATATGTTGTTGGTAAAACAATAAATAAATAAATAAATAAATTTATTTGCACAGGAACATGGTACAATACAGATGGTTATTTGTTAATATACCTCGTGGATTTGATGAATTCGAGCCCGGGATTCAGCGGAAGCCTATCAAAACTTACATTTGGCTCTCTCTAGCTAGCGTATATTAATAACTCGGTCAGTCAGCCACTTAATGAGTTAAGCGCTAGAATTTATAACAAGTAATAATAGATACAAGTAACAATAACTGTATACGAAATCTCGTAAATCTATCAAGTAGGTATATCAACTCTACAAAGTTATGTAACATGTCATTATTTATATCGATTAACTCAAAAAGTAGCACACTCATACACCAAACATCTTTATTGCCTTCATTTACATTGATAGGTTGATGTTATAGTAAGATAACGTTGCGCTAATTGCGATATAAGACATTAAGTTACTGCGTTGCGATGCGTTGAGCGGAATGTCGCACGCTCTTCATAGTACATAACGCTGGATCATAATTGGTGATTAATTACTGGAACGCAACTGGTCTGAACTGTTTTGGAACAAATTTTAATCTGGATTTTCTCTCAACAAAATTACCAGCATCAAAGCTTTTCATAAAGTGACTATGTATTCATTATTTCTTTGATTTACTTCTTTGATTATTGTAATGAGGACTATCGTTTTAGCGCTCACCAGTTAGCGCCACTGTAGAGTAAGGTCCTGTCACTTGCTAGTAGCGAAGACAGTGGAACCAACTGGTGAGCGCTAAAGTGGTAGGAGGACTATCGCATTTGCACTCACCAAGATGGCGCCACTGTAGAGTAAGGTCCTGTCAATCGCCAGGGGTGCCAACTGTTAAGTATAAAAACGATAGCCCTCATTGGTACTGCCGTTTTATTCATAAATAAACTATGATCTAAAATACTATATTATTATGGCATGCTTTCCGCGCGGTAGGTACAGCAGCGTCAAAAAGTTCGCAACACGTCTTTGTTACAATAGAATAGAATAGTTTTTTATTTGAAAGAAAGACATACAAGCAGAAAAGATATAGGTACATAATCGGAATAAGGTTGTGTTACCTATCAACTTTTTGGCTACTGGGTGTCACGAACTATTTGACGCTGCAATGCAACAATTTTAAGGCAGATGGCTCAAACATAGCATGACCATTTAAAAGAAGTTACATTTTCTCGTTAAAATAAGTACACATACGAGTAATTCACTAGAATTCCTTGTAAAATACGAGTATTATCTTTGCTGAGCTCTCTAGTTACTTAGATGCATGGCAATTAAATGTTGCAAAAGCATTTACCATTAATGACCCTGACTTATATCCGCCAGTAAATCATTAGTTTATGTCTCCATACTTAACTTACAACCGAACGTTTAGCAAACTGGTATTTAAACAATAGCAACTAGACAGACAACACGGCTCGCTGGCCATAAAATCAAATACCGTTTTTGGCTTACTCCGATCCAGTTGACCTCAGGAATTCGAACTTTAAATCACTACACAGTCATTTCCACTGTCACTCGCGGTAGCAGATTCAGTAATTGTCTATTTTTAACGCTCTAACAGAACGTAATTTCAAAAAAATGTTGTTTTTATCGAAATTATTGCACGGAGACCTTTCACAGAGCGCTTGCGTCAGTGCCCCAAGCATGACACGGATCTACTGACTGTCACACTATAAAATTATACGCAGATCGTAACACGATAGCGATAAGGACGGTTTTGGTTTGTGAAAAAATGCGTAAATTTTGTATTCAATGGTGTTTCTGTAGTGGGGAGTGTTGCCGTCTCGCACTAACGGGTACATTTGTATTTCTGTCTCGCAATCTTTGAGATTTTCTTGCGCGTGCGCCTGTTGTAAGAAAAGAAGAGATGTAGCGCATGTCGATATTTGTAAGATTTTTTAAATGCCACTATTTATCAACATGGCAGAATTTCTTTCTTTTTATTCAAGATTTGTAACAATAACAGGTTCATCAGAAGAAATAACACGGAAGATGATTTTAGAATTACAACGAGAATTTGCTAAACTTCTACTTGGATAATCTTAATATAAAAAAAGTTCTAATGTGATTAGCAGATGATGTTTAAGCCGAAAATCTCAATACAGAAACCGAGTCATAATCTTTGTTATAACGCTTTTTTGTAGGGACCGACATTAAAATCTGTAAAGAAATCCAAATTCCCAACATTAAATGACTTAACTGGAGTTAAGTTTCCCCCAGATCCCTCTAACTCGCGGTGTAAAGGTGAGTATAGAATAGAAACAAAACGTGTAACAGAACAACGAGCCGCTGGATTCTAAAGCCCGGTCTGTGAGCACGTAGAATTTTGTCCAATGACCCCAAGCTAAGCTACCCATCCTTATTGCTCGCGCGTAATTATATTCCTGTCGCGCTCGCACACTCACTGCGGGCGCCCGTCGCACAGTCGCGACAGCAATATAATTACGCGCGAGCGATAAGGATAGGTAGCTTAGGGTCATTGGACAAAATTCTACGTGCTCGGCGACCAGACTGTAGTCTATACTTACCTTAAAGCAAACGTTAGGCAGGTAGAGCTCTTCCACAACAGTCTTTAGGCAGTAAATTTAACATCGATACCTGCACTAGTGCATCACTATCGACAAACAGGTTGTCTCCTGCTACACGAAAGTGAACTCTATCACATTGTATTAAATCCAAAGCGGCTGCTGTGTTTACATTCAGTATTTTTAAGTTAGCAGGAAAACTGTAGGTTATTTTGATCAGTGCGATAATTGCAGATCAATATAATGATCAAGAGTTTATCAGTCGCTGATTATAAAACTTTTTTGTCGTGGTCGGTGGTTTTAACTGTTTTTGAGGTAATCCTACTATCCTATAATATTATAAATGGGAAAGTTTGTATGGATGTCTGGATTAACATGTTTGTTACTCTTGCACACAAAAACTACTGAACGGATTTTGATAAAACTTTGCAGTATTATAGTTAATATTTTTATAACCCAGATTAACATATGTATAGGCTTTAATTTATGACAATCTGTGACAATCTAAGTTTCACGCGGGTTAATCCGCTGGAAAAAGCTAGTTTATTAATAAACTGGTCCTATTTGATATTTTAAAAAGTGTGTATATACTTAGGTCTTTCGTTCTTTAGAATCTACTCTTGCTCTGTTACAAAACGACAACAAAATAAGAAGTTTCTTAAAAGGTGTGGGTATACAAATTAAAACTGTGCATATTTCCATCAGATCTTAATGTATTTTATTGATAAATAAATTTAATATTTCGTTGCTTTAACGGCTATGGCACGTATTACCTTATTATTTAAACTTATTTGATCAACCAAATCAAAGTAAGTATTGGTTTAATAAATAAATTGTGTTATCATTAAAAAAACCCTTTAAATACATTTTATGCTGAGTTTACATAAGTCGTTATATACAAAGATACTTTCATTTATGGTGCAAAAACATATACCTCGAAACTCAAGAGAATCTAAATTTAATCATTTATTTATTTAATAGAACAACCAACAAGACATACACTAGAAGTCAATCAATATTTACAACGTATTTAAACTTAATCTAAGTACTTATTTAATTTAGGACAACAAAGTGCTCCTAAGGGTTCCGCTTTTTCCTTTTGAGTTATGGAACCCTAAAAATTGTTTTACTACTTTCCTCGCAACTTTTCCACGTTTTCTCAACGCTCAAGTCGCAACAATCATTTCTAATACCGACCAAGCAGTAAGTAAAACGAATAGCAATTAATTTTCAATAATATAATAGAACTTATAAGATTCGAAACTTACATTAATGTTTGTACTTAAAATAAACAATCAGTCTCAAATTCCTGACAGGCGCACGATTATTTGGTATAGATGGCGCTAGACAATAATATTGCCAATGAGGGCTATCGTTTTTATACTTAACAGTTGGCACCCCTGGCGATTGACAGGACCTTACTCTACAGTGGCGCCATCTTGATGAGTGCAAATGCGATAGTCCTCCTACCACTTTAGCGCTCACCAGTTGGTGCCACTGTCTTCGCTACTAGCAAGTGACAGGACCTTACTCTACAGTGGCGCTAACTGGTGAGCGCTAAAACGATAGCCCTCATTATTTCGAACAGGGGCACTTCATTGTCTACCCGCAGCATTACTACACATTAACTTATGAACCAAATTACGTACTAATACAGGGTGTTTAAATCGTTGGTATCCTTTTAAAATAAAACTTTACTCATGATACATGGTACACAAGTTTGCGCGTTCACCGCCAAAAAGATGGTATCCCGCAGTTTCGAGAACACTCCCCTAACTGCCTCAGCCAATATCGGAATCCTTGGTGTCGACATATCGAGCGAAGTCCAGTTCCGTGGTCACTTAGAGGGTAAGTGCCTTTTCACACGTTCCGGTTGCCGGCTAACCGGCGCCGGCTACCCGGCGTCAAATGAGCTTTCACACGCTCCGGTTGATCGACTAGAGAGCCGACAAGAGTACAGTCTCGTTCATTTCATACTTTCAAAGATGGACCGTGAACAAATAATTGCAATGTGGCTTTTATATCCTAGACTGCATCCCACTTAACATCAGGTGCGATTTTGATCAAATACCTGCCTAGTTATGCATAATAAAATAAATAAAATAAAATATCGAAGACGAAAATATCTGCGCTGGAAAGAAATATCAAGAAATTATTGGGTTCATGCAATTAATATGAAAAGAGAAGCATTAGGTGCATTCTATACATTATTCCCAGATCTACGAGCACATGAAGACAGGTTTTTCAAGTACAACTACTTTTGATGAATTACATAACCGTTTGAAGAACTCTTTGCAACGTCAGGATACAAAAATGAGAAACTGCAACTCTCGCAGACTGTACCTGGACGACTGACCGGCCGGCGCGTGTGAAAGCTAGTTGCGTGTTCCATACACCACTGTCAGTTCGGCGGCCGGCTAACCGGTGCCCGGCGACCGGACGTACAGTGGTGGATCCGGCGCGCACCCGGCGACCGCCTGCCGGATTAATTTACGCCGGAACATGTGAAAGCTCCGTACCATGCCCATACACTTCACCACCGGGTACCCGGCGCCGGATAGCCAGCAACCGGAACGTGTGAAAAGGCACTAAGGCTAAATTAGCCTCGAAGAAGCTTGGTGTGCTCAATAGATCGAGACGGTATTTCACTCCAGCCCATCGTCTGCAACTTTACAAGGCGCAGTTTCGGCCTCATAATAATACGGAAATAGGAATACTGTTCTCATCTTTGGGCAGGTGCGCCCCAGTACCAGCTTCTCCCTCTGGACCGCATTGAACGGAGAGCAGCTCGAATCGTTGACTGCCAGGACATTTCGGATCGGCTTGACCCCTTGGCGCTGCGTAGAGATGTATCTCACTGTGCATCTTCTATCGCATGTATCACGGGGAGTGCTCCGAAGAATTGTCCGGACTTATTCCTGCCGCCACTTTTCGCCACCGATCTACCCGACAGCACTTCCATACCCATCACTTAGATGGTTGGCAGTCCACAACGGTAAGTTTCTCTAGAAACTTCCTGCCCCGTACAACCAAACTGTGGAATGGAATGTCGTCTGCGGTGTTTCCGGACGGATACGACCTGCAAGCTTTCAAGAGGAGAGCGTATCTTCACCTTAAAGGCCGGCAACGCACCTGTAACGCCCCTGGGTCTGCGGGTGTCTATGGGCGACGGTAATCACTTACCATCAGGTGATCCGTCTGCTCGTTTGCCTCCTGTCACATAAAAAAAACATTCCCCAAATAAGCCGGATCCAATGACTTAAAATGGCAATAAATAAAAAACTTTTACAGACCAACAGCAAGCTTAACAATGTGGCATCTTATTTCGACACACTATTAATACAAATAAATAGTAAAAATATACACAATAACTTATTGGATTTGTCTCATATTTGGGAAAACTCGGCTCTAACGCTATGAACATGAGTATTAGAGTCTTATTTTAAAAGGATTCCAATGATTTCAATATCACAATTTATCCTGTTTAATGAACTAAAAATATTTTAACTAACTAAACTAAACGAATAATATTTAACATTTGAACTTGCATAGTACTGATGTTATAACAGATTGGCTATTTATAACATAGATGCAATAAATAATTATGTATTGAGTATTGAAAATAATGTTACGCTTTATATCCACCTACACGTGACACCGCTGTACGCTTTTGAAGAAGAAAAACACTAGTTTGGAAACACTAGTTTCTAGGAATAATAACTGACTAAATATTAGACTAGGACATAAAAAATTGAACTATTTACGTATGTAAAGGTCATAACCTGTTCAAAGACATCTTAGAATTGCACAACATGTCTTGATGGAGGGTCGAACGCACATTTTTCATTTTCTGACCTGATTTCGCCTTCGGCTTCCTTTTCCTTGGCAATTGCGTCAGCAACTGCTCCCAGAACTGGTCGTCTCTAAGACTCAAATTATTCCTCGTCTGGATGAATCTATCCAGACTGGGATCGGATTGTAATTCTTCTGTAAGTACCAATAAGACTCGTTTTCTTTTGCTGCGTCTTTCGTCCATTAGAGCAGCGCGAAGTTCAAGCCGAGCGTCCGATTCGAAGTAATCATTGGACAACAAGACCAGTGTCCTACGAGAGTCCTCGACCAAATTGGTGACTTTCACAGGAAGGTAGTCCCCTACATCCCAGTTCACGCAGCGAAGACTCACCGAGAACCCAGCGCGCCTCAAAAGTGGAACCAGTTGAGTTACAACGAATTTCTCTAACGAATCGGGGTAAGATATGAGAACGTCGGTAGTTCTGTTGTCGACGTCTTCTTCGTACATGAACGGGGGGAGAGGCCAGCCGCGAGTGTATATGAATTTCTCGATCTTTCTGATGCGGTAGTAGACTAAAACCACCACCACTGCTGCCAGTAGGCCTGCAGCAGCTAAGGCAGACCCCACTACGGTCGCCCACCACACGTCACATAAATGCCCCGGTTCTAATTTAGCCAAATACGACCCGTCGTTACACACTATAGCATCATAATCTTTGATTTTATCCTTACTTTTGTATAACAAATCTATTTGATGCTTATTCCAACAGGAACACGAAATTTTATTACCAGCTAAATACAAAGTCAGATTATCTCTCAAAGCATCTTCTGGTATTGCCGTTAAATCATTATTTCTTAAATCTAATTCCACAATACCATCAGGTATATCAGGCACTTCAGTAAGGCTCAAATTGTGGAGATCTAAAAACACTGCATTTTCAGGTAAATTCATAGGAACTTGAATATTTCTGATTCTGACTTTAGTACTTTTCATATTAACGCTCATTGCATCAGGAAATCCTAGAGGTGGAGTTCTGGAGCAATCGAATTCAATCGTAGAAGTTTCCGGTCGAATTTTACAGGAACAAGATTCTGGACATCCTTCACTATTATTAACATCACAATATAAGGATTCTAAAGGCAAGTCGTGTATTGAATTATTGATCAAGATATTTGGAGAAGTACAAAGTGTGTTTTCTAAAACAAATTTTGGGTTTTGGTGGTGTCTAGTGAAGTACAAGAAAGGGTGCAAGTCGCAATTACAGTTTATAGGGTTGTTCCCCAAAAGGAAAGTCGCGCCGTCGTATTCCGTAGCGTCGTGGAGATTGGGGCGCACAGCGATGGTGGTGATGTTGTTGTACCGAAGATCCACGGTCACGTTGAAGCCGAGGAACTCGACGTCTTGTGCCTGAAACGAAGCATTAATATTATAATAACTTGTCACAAAATTCTTCCCATGCAAATTTTAGAACTTCGATCGTGAGATTCCTTAGCCCTTAACTATGTCTTCCTAGTGCGTTAGCCTATTAGGTACCTACATTGGCCTTTCCAGGAAAGATCACTATCATCATCATCATCATCATCATCATCATCATTTCAGCCACAGGACGTCCACTGCTGAACATAGATCTCCCGCAATGATTTTCATAATGACCGGTCGGTAGCAGCCTGTATCCAACGCCTTCCTGCTTATCTTTATGAGGTCTTCGTTCTGCCTTCCTACGTCCTACGTCCAAGATCAATAAAATTGGATGTTTAATTACATTTTAAAGTAAGCATAAAATGGCAATTGGCCCGATAGTTCCTGTACTTCAAACAATCTGTGGTTGGAATTTCCCCGGAAGCAGATATCAGTGAGCAAGCAATGATTCCCGGAATCATTTACAATTTTTGTTATTTAACTTATCTTGTAGTTGTAGGTCTTCTCGGGTCAGCATATCCGTCACCAGCTTGCCTATTTATCGAGGCGTTTTATTAATTTTGAAGATCAGTCCATACATTAATTTGTCGTATGAAATCAACGATAAGATTATATTGTCCTAAGCCATAAGTCCCTCTTAATACCCAGGCACATAATTCATCCAATGAATATAAATTTTGTGGATCTTTGTTCATTTCAGCCAAATAACGTCCACTGTTGGACAAGAGCCTCCCCCAAAAATTTCCATAGCAACGGGTATTGCGCTGCCTGCATCCAAGTAATATACTTCTCACGACTTTCACCTAATCGTCTGTCAACTTAGTGAAAGGGAAGTGGGCAGGCCACACTATGTTGTCTGACTCGTGGTCGCTACTCGAGAACTTTGTGGATGATATAAACGGGACTATTCCCACCTCTTGTTCCCACCCCTGCAACTCCAGGATCTACAGCTTGACCTCCATAAAAACCCAAACTGATGTGGATGATAATATAAAAGAAGCTAAAACTCACTTACCCTCAAAGCACGTATCCTATTCCTGGACAAGTCTATCGTCCTTATGGAGTGTACCCACGCCAGCCGCCAGTCGTCGAACACCTTCCTTATCAAATTCCCGCTCAAGTCTATTTCTTCTAGATAACTCAGATCTCCAAACGGTGAATCTTCTTTACCGTCTTCAAGCATTAATTGGTTGTTTCGTAAGGACAGTCTGTTAAGGTTCTTTGGCCCGTTGAAGGTGGAAGGCGAGATGAAAGAGAGACGGTTGTCGTCAATAAAGATCGATTTGAGGTTGGTCAGACCTTCAAAGAGCCTCCTGTAAGAAGAAGGCGTTCTGGAATTGGTTTAAAGCTCTGCTTGGGTGTGGAGAAAAGAAAATTCATACGAAATTCACAAAAAACATCTTATGAACTGTGCCATTAAATAAAAACAAACCAAAGATCATTAAAGTCGATTTAGGCCCGATTCGACCAAACTTTTATCCGAGAATAACTTCTGGTATATCTGGCACATTGACACTTTCAGTATGGGAAAATGTCAAAATGTCGAATAACTGACGATTTATTCTGAGATTAATGTTTGGTCGAATCCACCCTTCACACACCTAATTTTAAAGAATGTATCCTCTAAAAATAAGAATAAAAGCACTCACCAAGGTAACACTTCAATCAGGTTCCCAGTCAAGTTCAACTCAGCCAAATTGTCAAGAGGCCAGAAAATCTCTTCGGGCAGTATCTCAATGTTATTGTGGCTCAGATCTAATATCTTCATTTGTCTCTGGTCGCGGAATAACTTCCTTGGAAGTTCACTGAGACCGCACTTAGTGATGTTTATGTAGTATATAGCTTTGGAGTTGGTGAATAGATCTTCTGGTAGAGGGTATAGCGGTGTGGAGTGTATGAGGATATGCTTGAGCCTTGGCAGGTTGGATAGAGAGAGGCTCTCGAACTTCAGCGAGGATTTACTTGCTTTGATGTCGATCTGGAAGAGAAGGAATGATTTAGTGATTGTGTTCAGCAGAAAGACGGTAGATGGTTAGAGATGTGTTGATTTGTAGACCTTTTCATTTCAGCTGATTTTAAAGGGACTACCCCTTCTTTTCCTTTGGTTGGATGTCGTATAAGAAGTAAGTAATGGAGAAATATGCGAATATCAGGCCTCCTCCACCCGTTTGGCGCATTGTAGACGAGGCGAAGATGATCGGCAAGACTTGGAGCGGGATCAAACGCGAAGCTCAAGACCGAACGCGATGGAGGACTGTTGTGTACGTCCTCTGCCCCTCTGGTTTATTGGTGGACAAGCTGTAGATCCTGACTACTGAGTTGCTATAGGAACGAGAAGTGGAAATAGTCTTGTATGTCAGATGATACCTACCTCTTCAAGGTCAGCCAGTCCCTCAAAGGCTCCGGTCTTGATCACTTCCAGGCCGGTCTGTGCCAGCGTGAGGCGGCGCAGTCCCGGCAGGCTGGCGAAAACGCGCGCGCGCAATGTACGCAGGGGGTTGCGGCATAGATCCAGGTGCCTGAGGTTGTGCAGACCTGAGCATACAGATTCAGGTTCAAACACGTTTTTTTTAGTTCCGTTACCCCTGGTGGTAACCTAAATATGCTTGTGTTACAAGTGGGGTCATCGTAATAGTATTTTATACCAATTGTATTGCTAACCTAAGTTTGTGTAAATAATTTATTTATTATTGTTATTATAGTCGAGCGGCAGCAGGGATCGAAACCGCGTTCGTTCATACCTTAATCGTTCGGCAATCGCCGCTTACGATACTCACAATGATAAGCGACTCGCTTCGCCTGGAAGGCAGAATTTAAAGGAGAACACCCCGACAGTGGGACACAAACTAAACCTTACCGTCAAAGTCCTCTTCCGATATATTTTCAATCTTGTTCCCGTACAAGAACAGCCGGGTCAGGTTGGGGAAAGTTCTGAAGGTGCCAGGAGGGATCTCTCTGATGTGGTTGAGTCCCAGCTCTAACGTTTGAAGATGTGTGTTCTGGACGAGGCTCGGCGTCAGCTGGATGATGCTGTTCTTCACATGGAGATCTATGAGGGTTGGGAGTCTTGCTATAGCGTCGAAAGGAAGCGTCTTTTGGAAACCTGTGAAAAGTCAAAATTTTACAGGATTATAAAAAAGGCTTCACACGTCCTTGGTAAACTTTTTAGCTCTTGCCACGAATTTATTGTCTTTAGGCGCAGTAATGTTTAAAAGAAGTAAAAAGGATTCAAGGTTATTTTGAGACGCGCTTACTTATAAGTGCATCATTTTGATTTTGCAGTCAATGCCCATCAAGCAGCAACAGGTAACACTACTAACCGCCCTCAGCAAACAAGAGGCTATTGAGTGGTGGAAGTCTACATTAGAACAAAAACACTCAAAAGCACTCATAGTATAGCAACTCAGGGGTATAGCAACAAAGTACTAACTAAGGAACTGCTATAGTTCAAAAGATACAAAGCTTGTGCAGTGACTAGAATACTAACCGGCCACTGCAAACTAAACAAACACAAATCAAACATGAACATGACCGAGGAAACTCTGTGCAAATTCTGCCATACAGAAGAAGAAACGGCCATGCATGTTCTTTGCTCATGCGGCCCGCTTATGAGCAAAAGAAGTATCCATCTCGGGCGACACATCATGCACCCGGATGAGATAGCAGATATCACGCTCCAAAGAATCTAGAAATTTATAGACTCAACGTGACTAAGCAGTGTACTCTAAAGACAAGGGCTACCACAATAGATCCCACCCATAGGTCCCAAAAAACCAATAATAACACTACTTACCAGTGTCCAAGATCCACAGCGACTGTAGTCCCTTCAACTCTGCAACATGGGAACCAGTCAGTTCGCTGCAGCCTTCCACCCGCAAGGCGCCCACCGCTCCTGCCCCCAGCCGTGGCAGTAAGCAGGCAAGCGAGTCCGGGAGCAAGCACGAGTCCAGCTGCAGCGTCGGCAGGACCCCGTTGTGGGTTGCTGTGAGTTGGGGGAAGCTGGCGCAGCTGAGGCGACCTCCCTGGAATGAAACGCAAAGTAAGGGTTATACGTCCCACAAGTTCAGTTCACGCCTGTAAATCACTTAAGTAATAAATTATGTGTATGAGCAGCACTCAAATGCGTCGATTTATTTAGCACTCTTCGGAGTACCTAAACCCATCCCTCAGCATAGCATAGCATAGCATCTTCTACGGCACAGGGTCCCTTAACCTTGCTTCGGGAATGTGGGCCAGCGCTACGAAGAACCTCTAAGCTCCTCGTACTAAGCTTTTATGCTTGTTTTACAAGAGTGCTCGCCACAATAGTCGAGCGGCGGCAGAACACGAACCTGCGTTGCTCGGATTTCTGGTAAAAAGAGGCTTGATGCTGGGAAGTTAGGTAGAGCAAGTCATGCTCCTGCAGTGAAGACTGAGTGACTTGCTTGCTGGAGTTAGGGAAAGAAGAGGCGTGCTCCAGCAGTGAACCCTAAATCATGTGTGCTTCTGCAGTGGGCTCTAAAGCCGAACCAACCTTGCAGAAAACCTGCACCCTCTCGTTCACATCCACGACGACGACGAGTCGACGGTCCCCTCCCCCCTCGTAGCGGTACCCTTCCTGCCCTCCCCTATAAGTGCTCTGACTTAAAGAGTGTAGGCCAAATCCTCATCCTCATCCTTTTTACCAGAAGCAAATTGCTTCTGGTAAAAAGAGGCCTGATGCCTGATGCTGAGAAGTTAGGGAAAAAGTGTCGTGCAGCATCAACTCACTCAGTCTTTAGCAGTAAAGACTGAGTGAGTTGATGCTGGGTCGTTCCTGTAGTAGAGGCTAAATGACCAGATGCTGGTATTGTAAGTTAGGGAGAGACGATCATGCTCCCGCATTAGAGACTAAAAATCTGATGCTGAACCTGATAAAGAACGTGATGGACCGACTATCTAAAGCCTGGTCGCGACTGTGCGACGGGCGCCCGCAGTGAGTGTGCGAGCGCGACAGCAACATAATTACGCGCGAGCGATAAGGATGGGTAGCTTGGGGTCATTGGACAAAATTCTACGTGCTCACGAACCAGGATTTAGTAAAGGTCGCGGGAAATACCTAGATGCAGGTAGCGCAAGACCGTTTGTTAAAGAAATCCTTGGGGGAGGCCTGTGTCCAGCAGTGGACGTCATTAGGCTGAAACAATCGAACCTGTTGGTACACCAACCTTGCAGTAGACCTGCGCCCTCTCGTTCACATCCACGATGACGACGAACTTGTCCCCTCCCCTCTCGCAACGGTACTCTTCTTGCCCCCCTCTCTGGGCGCAGCGGCAGCCGGCGGGGCAAGCTGCGCGGGCGCTGGTTACGGCAAGGAAGAGCAGCGCTGCTTCTGCCAACTGGAAGAAGGTGAAGCTAATTAAAATCCATCTAAATATTGTTTTATACGATGTGTTGTTGGTAGATCTTTGCCAATAAATAAATAAATAATACTTTCATGGTCACTAATCCTATAATCCTACTAATATCCTACTAATATTATAAATGCGAAAGTTTGTATGGATGTCTGGATGTCAACATGTTTGTTACTCTTTCACGCAAAAACTACTGAACGGATTTCGACGAAACTTTACAGTATTATTGTTTATAACCCAGATTAACATATAGGCTATAATTTATGACGATATGTGATAAAATAAATTTCAATAAATAATAAGACGTGGGTAAAAAGCGCCATCTATGGTCATTGGTTAAAATCTACAGCCAAAAAATTTTGACGTTTGTAAATATTCATGCGGGGGAAGCCGTTAAACGCCATCTATCAACATCATTAGTAATTAAACGAGGTTCACGCGTACGAAGTCGCGGGCAAACGCTAGTCCTATAATAAATTAGAATTAATAAACTAACTGCGTCGCGTCCAAATAAATAAAACGGTCCCAAATAATCTTGAACTTCCCCTAATGTTCGTGATAGCACGCGGTCACAATAAGGTCGCGGCCGCTGTTTTAGGGAAAACCTAATGTTTGATAACAGTTATCAGGTTACAATTGATTACCTATAATTATAAAAGCTATTTAAATTATTTATAAAGTTATTCGGGAGTCTATTACACTTAAAATAGTAAGACACGGGTCTTAACGCGACGTTTATGAATGAGTTACATTATGTACTCACGGCTTGACGTTTCGGCTGCGAAAAATCGACAGACGCAACGGCAAATCCGCCGTAGCTGAACACCTACTGGAAACAGGAGTTAATCACGGAGTTACACAAAAAATCCTCTCCACTGATCGGTATTATCACACTAGGATAGTTCGAGAAGCGATTGAAATTAAGAAACATAAAAATTTCTTTATTGTCACCAGTGTGGAATTCGGTGATTAATAAATGCAAATCGCGAATTTTGCTGGCAAGTACGAATACGGATACTGTGAGTGTTGTGTGTCGTGGTAACATCACTAGTGGTAGTGTAACGAATGACAATATGAGGGTAGTTGAAAATCTTCAAGCCCGCCCGAACGGACGACGCCGCGAACCGCCAGTCTGCTTGTGCAATAAGGATGGGTAGCTTGGGGTCATTGGACAAAATTCTACGTGCTCGCAGACCAGACTATAGGCGCAGACAGACTGCAGGCAGCCTTTTTGTCGGCATCAGTATGGGAATGAAGGAAGTGCGCACATTACACAGATTTGGTATCGGCCGATTGTTCATACAAATTATCGGTCCCAACTATCGTTAACTAAAAGTCGGTGGTCTGAGGCTTAAACGAATTTACATTAATTCATTTAATTGGTTTAAGGAGGTAACAAACTGACATAGATATTCTATAGACTTGTTGTTTCAGCCGAAAGACGTCCACAAAGACCGGTCCTGCGCCGCTCGTATCCAGGCACCTCCCGCGACCTTTACCAGATCGTCGGTCCACCTAGTGGGAGGCCTGCCCACGCTACGTCTTCCGGCTCGTGGTCGCCACTCAAGAACTTTCCTGCTCCAGCGGCCATCAGCTCTTCGAGCTATGTGCCCCGCCCACTGCCACTTGATTTTAGCGATTCTGCGGGCTATGTCAGTCACTTTAGTTCTCCTGCGGATCTCCTCATTTCTGATTCAATCAGGCAGGGAGACTCCGAGCACTTCAGACTTATTTTCGCATTAATATTAGTAGTAACTTTATCGTACTTCCACACACAACGTGACCGTTGATTTGACCATGATAATAATATCAATAATATTTAATTATTTTAATAATGAACTTGGCCTACTACTATAAATAGAACAAAAAAAGATTTTGTTGATTACTTAGTAGGCTGAGTTGCACCATCTTACTTTAATTTTAACAAACGTCAAAAATCTGTCAAACTCCATACAAAACAGCGGTTTTTTTTATGTGACAGGAGGCAAACGAGCAGACGGATCACCTGATGGTAAGTGATTACCGTCGCCCATAGACACCCGCAGACCCAGGGGCGTTACAGGTGCGTTGCCGGCCTTTAAGGTGAAGATACGCTCTCTTCTTGAAAGCTTGTAGGTCATATCCGTCCGGAAACACCGCAGACGACAGTCCATTCCACAGTTTGGACTTTGGTTGTACGGTTAATATCATAGTTACGGTCAAATTAAGTTGGTGCAACTCAGCCTTACTAGTACATCGACAAGTTTAATTTGATTTTTTGGTCAGTAGAGAGTGTTGCGTCGTCGCTGACATAGCCCGACGGATTAACAAGCTGAAGTGGCAATGGGCAGGGCACATAGTACGCAGAACCGACGGCCGATGGGGCAGCAAGGTTCTGGAGTGGAGGCCGCGTACCAAAAAACGCGGCATGGTGGACCACCACAAGGTGGACCGACGACATCATAAAGGTAGCATCCTGCTACCTTTACGATGCGCTGAACGCAGGCAGCTACCAACCGGGCAACATGGAAAGTATTGGGGGAGGCCTATGTTCAGCAGTGGACGTCTTGTGGCTGAGATGATGATGATGATGATGAGAGAGTGTTTTATCAGTTTTAGAGAGTTAATCGACTAAAATACTTTTTTTTAAGTGACAGGAGGCAAACGAGTAGACGGATCACCTGATGGCAAGTGATAAGGCCTCAGCCTCGAGTTTAGCGGGCAGTGGGGCGGGAGCGGCGGCGGCGTTTATTCGCAAACGAAATGTTTGAACAACGGCGACAATTTTATTTCGATTCAAATTTATTCCTAACGCTCGATTTATTGTGGGCAAAAGAAGGAGTGCGCTGCCCGCTCGTTGCCCGCTCAAGCGCCGCTGCCCGCTCGTTGCCCGCTCCCGCCCCGCTGCCGCGCCGCTGTTTTCGAGAACCGGTCTATTTGATTTTACGCATAAGATCCTGCCGCTCCCGCGCCGCCGCCGCTCCCGCCCCGCTGCCCGCTAAACTCGAGGCTGAGGCCTTACCGTCGCCCATAGACACCCGCAGTCCCAGGGGCGTTACAGGTGCGTTGCCGGCCTTTAAGGTGAAGATACGCTCTATATACTGAAATAATTCGAACAAGGCTTGCGTCTAGGGACGACTATCAAATGTCACAGCGTCAATGAAACTCCGATTCCGTGGATATCGCCCTACTCGTCGATATCTCTGATGACCTCATGCGACATGCTCAAATCAGGTCAGAGTCAAGTCAGATACAAACAGTATGTATTGTATTCGATGTAAACAAAGAAAATATTGAGTCATCTTCATCGTTTCAGCACAGGTCGTCCAATGTTGAACATGGACCTCCCCCAATGATTTCCTTGCTGCCCCATCGGCCGTCAGTTCTGCGTACTATGTGCCCTGCCCATTGCCACTTCAGCTTGCTAATCCGTTGGGCTATGTCAGCGACTTTAATTCGTTTACGGATCTCCTCATATCTGATTCGATCTCGTTTACGTTTCTTTAGAAACACCGAGCATAGCCCTTTCCATAGCACGCTGTGCAACTTTGAGCATCTTTAAGAGGCCTATAGTGACCAAGATAAAATAAAATTGATTTATTGAACACAACTGTTCTTCACTCTGTATGTTTTTAGTGATTTTACGACGTCTTTCAATGACCAGAGATCTACGCAAAAAAATAATACTATGTAGGCAAACGACGAAAACATACAAAGCATCTAGATCGGTGAAGTACCCAAAGTGGCATTTATTGACTCTCAAGCATTTAAAAGTCATAAAAACTTATAAAACTCATTTATATTTGCAAATAGACTCTTAAAAATTATAATAAAAAAAAACTTTTTTAAAAACAAGCTTTATCCTGAAATGCAGTTGTACTAAAACGAAAAAAATAATTGTATGCTTGGTTCAAAGAATTTCGAAAGCTTGTATCGCGCATGGAATTTATTCCTCTTTTTTTCTGTTTGCGCTACAAGCTTTCGAAATTCTTTGAACCAAGCATACAATTATTTTTTTCGTTTTAGTACAACTGCATTTCAGGATAAAGCTTGTTTTTAAAAAAGTTTTTTTTTATTATAATTTTTTTTGGACTTTTTAGTTGTATCTCAATCTCTGGGTCATTATTTAGCACCAAACTGCTCGAAAAGACAAATCCAACGAACCCAAACTCGATGCGATTCCGTCGTTTCGTTTAGGAGTTCCTATGGCCACCTCCTGACTCCATCATCAGGACCCTGGCACTAAACTGCTCGAAAAGACAAATCCAACGAACTCAAACTCGATGCGATTCCGCCGTTTCGTTTAGGAGTTCCTATGGCCACCTCCTGACTCCATCATCAGGACCCTGGACATCATCTAGCACTAAACTGCTCGAAAAGAAAAATCCAACGAACCCAAACTCGATGAGTTTCTGCCGTTTCGTTTAGGAGTTCCTATGGCCACCTCCCTAATCCATCATAAGGACCCTGGACATCATCTAGCACTAAACTGCTCGAAAAGACAAATCCAACGAACCCAAACTCGATGCGATTCCGCCGTTTCGTTTAGGAGTTCCTATGGCCACCTCCTGACTCCATCATCAGGACCCTGGACATCATCTTGCACTAAACTGCTCGAAAAGAAAAATCCAACGAACCCAAACTCGATGAGTTTCTGCCGTTTCGTTTAGGAGTTCCTATGGCCACCTCCCTAATCCATCATCATGACCCTGGACATCATTTAGCACGAAACTGCTCGAAAAGACAAATCCAACGAACCCAAACTCGATGCGATTCCGTCGTTTCGTTTAGGAGTTCCTATGGCCACCTCCTGACTCCATCATTAGGACCCTGGCACTAAACTGCTCGAAAAGACAAATCCAACGAACTCAAACTCGATGCGATTCCGCCGTTTCGTTTAGGAGTTCCTATGGCCACCTCCTGACTCCATCATCAGGACCCTGGACATCATCTAGCACTAAACTGCTCGAAAAGAAAAATCCAACGAACCCAAACTCGATGAGTTTCTGCCGTTTCGTTTAGGAGTTCCTATGGCCACCTCCCTAATCCATCATAAGGACCCTGGACATCATCTAGCACTAAACTGCTCGAAAAGACAAATCCAACGAACCCAAACTCGATGCGATTCCGCCGTTTCCTTTAGGAGTTCCTATGGCCACCTCCTGACTCCATCATCAGGACCCTGAACATCATCTAGCACTAAACTGCTCGAAAAGAAAAATCCAACGAACCCAAACTCGATGAGTTTCTGCCGTTTCGTTTAGGGAGTTCCTATGGCCACCTCCCTAATCCATCATCATGACCCTGGACATCATTTAGCACGAAACTGCTCGAAAAGACAAATCCAACGAACCCAAACTCGATGCGATTCCGTCGTTTCGTTTAGGAGTTCCTATGGCCACCTCCTGACTCCATCATTAGGACCCTGGCACTAAACTGCTCGAAAAGACAAATCCAACGAACTCAAACTCGATGCGATTCCACCGTTTCGTTTAGGAGTTCCTATGGCCACCTCCTGACTCCATCATCAGGACCCTGGACATCATCTAGCACTAAACTGCTCGAAAAGAAAAATCCAACGAACCCAAACTCGATGAGTTTCTGCCGTTTCGTTTAGGAGTTCCTATGGCCACCTCCCTAATCCATCATAAGGACCCTGGACATCATCTAGCACTAAACTGCTCGAAAAGACAAATCCAACGAACCCAAACTCGATGCGATTCCGCCGTTTCGTTTAGGAGTTCCTATGGCCACCTCCTGACTCCATCATCAGGACCCTGAACATCATCTAGCACTAAACTGCTCGAAAAGAAAAATCCAACGAACCCAAACTCGATGAGTTTCTGCCGTTTCGTTTAGGGAGTTCCTATGGCCACCTCCCTAATCCATCATCATGACCCTGGACATCATTTAGCACGAAACTGCTCGAAAAGACAAATCCAACGAACCCAAACTCGATGCGATTCCGTCGTTTCGTTTAGGAGTTCCTATGGCCACCTCCTGACTCCATCATCAGACCAGCTCAATGGTACCATAACATTGCATTGTCATCGTACTTACATAAGTATACCAAATTTCAGCTCAATCGGTTGAGGAGAAGTGGTCTTAATTTCAGTTGCAAGATTTGTCCCACACATACTAACAAGTGAAGTCAATATAAAGCTTGTAAAAAGCACTTTTACACATCCCTGTATTAACCCTACCACTGCTTCGGGACAATAAATGGGCCAGTGGACCCAACAATCGAAAATTGAAGTTAAGCTATCCCGACTACTCAACCTTCAATGGTTGGGTTTCATTGGATACCAAGCTGTAGATCTTGGATACCAAAAAAACATTCATTCTGAAACTACAATCGCGACGCGACCAACCAACCAGCGACCTCCGTTTGCGCGCGAAGCCTAATTTATTTACAACTCCGCTGACCTGCTAAACCCTCCCCCCACCCATTTTTTGTGAATGGATAACAGGAGTTGCAGTGGTGTGAGAGAGAAGGTATGTTTTCTTAGTCCCTTAAGACACAAAAAAAGGAATACTTTTTTCAACAGAAACGACATTGATCAAACGAAAAAGTGGTGGTTATATTTAGGATGTATCACAGAATAATAATAAGTACTACGTACAGAAGTTTTTCTTCGCGAAGGTATTCAAAAAAATGTATGCTCAATGTCATCAACAATATGGTGTAATTTAGCTTGTCTTAAGAGTCGAGCACCGTTTTGTTGACATACGTCAGTGATCGGTACTGTCTTGATGCTATAGGGCTGACTGCTACAAGAAGCTACTGTGTCGCCATCTAGCGCACCACACTTGCATTCACTGCTCTTCGCGGCAACGCACAGCTACATGCGGCCGCCAGTTATATAGTGTAAGAGCTAGCACCTAAATATTTTATAACACACATAACTGTGACAATTTATTTCACGTGGGCGAAGCCAAAAAGCTAGTAAGAAATAAAAATTCAATTCAGTAGGTATTTCAAACCAAATTTTATTACATAAACAAACATTTTACTAATTTCATTATGGGCCCTTAGTATGTGAAAACTGCAATTGACCATATTTCGCACTGTTTTCAATATTATGTATTACAGAACGTATGTGTGATGGGATGATATTTTCGAAAACACGATTAGAAAAAATTTTCTCGAAAAAAAACATTTACCTCTGGATTTTTTTATAAAAGTTTAATATGACCGTGTTTTACAATAAAATTCCTATAAAATCACAAAGGTATCATGTTTGCCTCTTTGATTTCCTGGCTGTTTTAGATTTCAAAAACCTAAATATATTAATTTATTAACTTTCTGATAAAAATGTGAATGGCTCTTACGATGTCCCCCCCTTAAATCAAAATGTCTTTATTTGGTCTATAATATGCCCATCATCACTACGTAATAATTATAAAAAAAAGTCGCTTTCCTGTCTGTCTGTCCCTATGTATGCTTAGATCTTTAAAACTATGCAACAGATTTTGATACGGTATTTAGGGTTCCGTAGCCAAATGGCAAAAACGGAACCCTTATAGATTCGTCATAATAATATAGTCTGTCTGAACATAGAACGTTTTTGTGCACTTTTTAAAATGAGTTAACCAAGTATATGGCTATTAGACTTGCACACGTCCGTCCGTTTTTTGTAGGATTAATATAATTAAGTAACATTTATTTTTTGCATTCGGCTCTTGGTCTAACCCAAACGAAACACGAACAACTAATGAACTAACAATGAACAAAGTTGATAAATTAGTAATATGTAAATAATGAATTTGTTTTACGAGCTGTCCCGGCGTACTTCGTACCGCAAATTAATATAAAGTTGTTTAAGTGATTTATAAAATCGCAATATTAATTTTTGAAAGTAGGGTCATTGTGCTGGTTTTCTATCTAACTTCGGTTTTCGTCCATTTCACTGAGCTGCCATAAACACATGCGTAAAATTTGAATACAAAGTATTGTATTCACAGAAGGCAGTAGCCATCCCGCGCTAGTTTTGTTGCAATCTATAATGCCTAAGCAACAGTTCTACCTAAATGAAAATGTAATTTAAAAAGTAGTGAGTTCCAAAAAATTACGTAAATGCGCGGCCATACACCGGTCACCGGTACATTGCAGAAATCATCGCGCTAGAAAAAAAACGTGCTGACAGGAAAAGTTTTTGGCACGTATGTCTAATTGATAGCATTATAAACACAATTTTAAGTGTTTATTAAACTTCTTCATACAAAATTAAATCTTAGATGACTAAGGGTCATTTTTTTAAAGCATAGCTCAGGTCATATAGCAGGCAAATCAAAGGGAAAGGGATCAACAACGTATCGCCTTTTGTGGCATGGAGGTAATAGTGGAGAGGAAATATAGATCTATACAAAAATTCGACAAATTAATGACAAACAGCTGTTTATCTCTTTCTAACTTACCCCTGGTGATGTATAAAAAAAAGAAATAGATAATGTTTGGTCAGTACTCATTCTGGCAACATTTTCATGTGACGTCACTAACTACCTGACTTGTGCCGAGTAGGTACCTACATACAAGATTTAAGAAAACAACATATTTATAGGCAATCAGCTGACAACTACACGCACACACACACACACAAATACCTGTCAGCTGATTGCCTATATTGCGGCCATGTTGTTTTCTTAAATCGTGTATGTATTTATAATGCGTGTAAATGTGTGCGTAATGTACCGAGTACGTTTATTTTAAAAAGTTACGCCAAGTCCATGAGACATTGATATACGTCAGTGTTTTGCGAGCTGTCATTGCCCTTCGCGCGCTGTCATCGGCGAGGCAAGGCGTTTACGTTACGGTGCGGATTGTGTGTGCGTTGCAGTATGGACTTTAGTTGACTGCCTTTATGAGCACTCGAACGACATAAAATAATATGATACATTTATGTAAGGGTATTTTAAGATCACAAAGTTGGCAACTCCGATAGTTGGACGAAAACCAGCGCAAAGACCCTATCCTGTTTGACACCTATAATAATTGACAATAGCTGGCTCGGCGAACTTCGGCAAACTAATGTGTGACGTGAAGTGCCAAATCGCGGAAAATGTCGGAAGAAATACATGAATTTGCATGAATTATCATGAATAACAATAACCACTTATTTACCTCTCAGTGTCTTCAGGCAACTTAAAAAAAGTACATTGTGTGTTTTTATTATTATTTAGGCAGTTAAATACTGCACAGTATTTTTTACACAGTATTTTTTTATTTTTTTCCATAATACAAGAGTACGCGTGCGTGTGTCAATGCTCGCTCGTATCTCGTATGTGACGCCTTGTCGAATCGCCTCCTGTAGGTGGGCTATCGTGCGTGTTTTGTTTTCGATGTGAACTCGCGGAGATGAACAGGCCTGGATGTATATTCAAGTGCCCTGAAAAGGACCTACATACAGTCTGATTCTTTAGTTTCCATAGATGTAAACAAATATTGCCAACTGACATTGACGTATTTTTAGTTTATGTCAGTTGATCTACTAGTGATGCCACAAAATCTCTCGTTAATCGCAAAGTGAAATTATTGTAGTAGGATAGAGGGGGGCAGCTTTGGCCAGGGGCAGCTAGAACAAATCAATTTAAAAATCACTGTTATAGTTATAATGGTATAAATCATAATTCAAATATTATGTTAGATTTCATAATAATGTTTCATCGTAAGAATAAAGTTGGATTCATGAGCTTGTGAAATAATGTGTATGATACTAAGAAAACGTAAGTGATTATAATGTAATTTTGTACAAGTGTTTGTTTACATCTATGGAAAATCAGACTTTAGGCACAGAATAATAATAAGTACTACGTACAGAAGTTTTACTTCGCGAAGGTATTTAAAAAAATGTGTGCTCAATGTCATTAACAATATGGTGTAATTTAGCCAGTCTCAAGAGTCAAGCACCATTTTGTTGACAAACGTCAGTGATCGGCACTGCGCCGAAGCTATAGGGCTGACTTCGGTAAAATAATGTGACGTGAGGTGCCAATCTGCGAAAAATGGCGGAGGAAATACATGATTTATTAACTACTTATTTACCTCACAGTGTCTTGAGGCAACTTAAAAAAGTACATTCTGTGTTTTTATTATTATTTAGGCAGTTAAATACTGCACAGTATTTAGTACACCATTTTCTTTATTTTCTTCCATCATACAAAGAATACGCGTGCGTGAGTCAATGTTCGCTCGTATGTGAGGCCTTGTCGAATAGCATCCTGTAGGTGGGCCATCGTGCGTGTTTTGTTTTCGATGTAAACTCGCGGAGATGAACAGGCCTGCTTTAGGTAACTATTAAATATTTAGATTTCATTTGAAACGCGCAGGCGTTTCTATGCTTTTAAACGCCTGACTGTGACCCCGCCATGCTTTGGCGCCGATTCTGACATCGACCGACATCACTATAAATAGAAAAATAAGATCTTGTATGGCATGTACGAGTATAGACTCTTTCTTTGCCAAAGCTTCCGGATTCAAGTTTATCTGTAGTTCATCATACTGGAGCCTAATTTAGCACATAAATCATGAAATAGTTACTATACGATGTGTTTGAGGGCATTTTTGTCGATAAAATTTACATAATAACATCGCCTTAAATTATCGCTAGCCATATCCCAAACACACTGTATAAGCTGTATGTTTTTCAAATAAAGGAAATAGAAATCAACACGATAAACTTAATTTATAAAATTGAGAAACTGCCTATCTTTCTCTAAAGATAGCCACGATAGCCGAACGGTGAAGGGGTCGGACTGGCCGACTCGAGATCCGAGGAACGTGAGGTCGAATCCCACCGCGCCGCTCGACTATTGTGGTGAGCCCACTCATAACACAAGCTTATTTAGCTTACCACGAGAGGCTAACGGGACTATAAGTGATTTGTGCAATAAAAATTGCTAATAATCTTAAAAAAAAAAGCTTTCCGCGTAAAAACTTCAGGCATATTATTATTAAGGTAGCAGGAAGGCGCTGGACGCAGGCCGCTACCAACCGGGCAACATGGAAAACTTGGGGGAGGCCTATGTTCAGCAGTGGACGTCCTATCCTATGGCTGAGATGATGATGATATCAAATTAACACTGTGGCCATCTTAAATTCAGTTGTAATGATGTGTAGTCGGGTGTGCAGTCACTGTACTTAGTTAATCTATTCGCTTGCACTTTGTACACTGCAAAACTAAGTTGGAACGGTATAAATAAACTCCACAATGTAATTTTAACTTTTGTAATCATTTGTGTTATCTCAGTTGAAATTGCGCTTTTAACTGCACAGCACAAAGTTAAAACTAACAATTACAAATTATTTTCACGATTCATAAGTTTTAAGTTTAAATTGCTATTTAATTTCCTTACGTTTGGTTTTTTTTACCTAGTTTGTCAGGCAATTGATATTGCTAAATTAGTCAAAAATGTTATTGGTGTTCAATTCATATCGTTTTATTATTTAGTTTAGTTGTTGGTGAGCTGAGCTTAAAAATTATTATGTTATAATTTATACATTTTTTTTAAATAATATTAGCAGTTTTTACGAGTAGATACAAATTAGTTCCAGAAACGCCTATAGGTACGTTTCCCTAATAACTTTTTGTAATCAAAATTAAATGTAACGGAAATCCACTAAATTATCCTGTAACGTATGCAAAAATAACCACGTGAAAACAATAATTATTATTAATAGTTTCATTTTACGACTCTATCGCCAATACTACAGTCTTTCATTTAATTTTGTAAACAAAACAAAACGTGCTTAAAACTAAAAACTTACAAATCTCTTTGAAAAACGTCCAGGCATCCTTAGAATATCATCTCAAGTACAACACAATCACATATTATTATCATAGTTTTAGTATCACAAATAACTATCAAACATGTTCGTAAATATAAAATTGTAAAACAACCGCGCGCACTCTCACCCCTGCGATAGGACGGGCGATACTGAGCGAAATTGCGAAATAAGACGCAGTGCCACAGAATACAGAAATACGGTAGGTTTGCTTGTAACTTTATACAATGTGTCCGGGCATGTAGTGATAAAAAAACAATAAAACTCAATAAAACTCATTTATTTCTGTAAATAGGCTTAAAAAAAGCACTTTTACACGTCCCAGTATTAACCCTACCACTGCTTCAGGACAATAAATGGGCCAGTGCTGAGAAGAAGCAGCGCAAGAAACTCAGTCACTATTGTCAGCCTCTTTTTCAAAGGTTTACATGCTTTAAAATGTACAAAGTTATAAATATTTATGCGAGCTAGGCAGTAAAGTATCCCAAACATTTTTATCTTTTAAATAATCATCGACTTTATAGTAGCCCTTTTTCATTAAGGTACTTTTAATATGTGCTTTGAATTTATGAATGGGTAGTTCTACAACAGTTTGTGGTAATTTATTAAAGAATTTAATACATTTTCCCATAAATGAATTACCAATCTTATGCAATCTGAAATTTGGAACGGCAAGTTTATTTTTGTTTCTTGTATTAAAGTTATGCAAATCGCTCTTTTTCGTGAATTGCTCTATATTTTTGCGGACATATAAAAGGTTTTCATAAATGAACTGTGAAGCTACTGTCAGTATGTTAATTTCCTTAAAAAAATCTTTCAAGGAAAATCGGGGTCCAAGGTTATAAATGGCCCGCACTGCTCTCTTCTGCAGAACAAACACAGTTTCAATGTCCGCGGCTGAGCCCCACAACAATATGCCGTATGACATTATACTATGAAAATAGCTAAAATATACTAGCCTTGCCGTTTCAATGTCAGTTAATTGCCTTATCTTTCTCACTGCAAAAGCAGCCGAACTGAGCCTTTTTGACAAAGTTTCAATATGAGGACCCCATTGAAGTTTAGCATCTAAAGTGATTCCCAAGAATGTTGTGGAATTTATGCTATTTAATGGTTCATTCTTCACCATTAATTGCGTGGAAACCTGCCTCACATTAGGTAAGGTAAATTTAATGCACTTAGTTTTGTTTGCATTTAACAATAAGTTGTTAACAGTGAACCAATGTAGAACCTGTGAGAGTGTGTTATTAATATCGTCAAAATTTACTTTACCTCTATCAACTTTGAAAATGAGAGATGTGTCATCAGCAAATAACACAATATCACACAGATCTTTTACAAACTTTAAGGGCGTAAACTATGGGCAATTTTATCGATGAAAATACTTCAAAGGATGATGGGCACAAATGTATGGAAAGTGGTACCCGCTCCAATAGCCATAACCAATATATATTTTAAAAGGCCTTTAGATGTAGGAAAATGTCTGCTATGGGGCCAGTTCTAATTCACGTTTTGAAAGCAGTAATTCCACTAAGTATTATAATGAAAGTATAACACAATCATCCATGTATACGAGTATGTATTATGACTACAATCTATTAATATAACTAAAAGAAGCATTAAAAAGGAAAGGATTATACCTACGATGAACTACCCAAGCTATTAGCCCTTTATTCGCTTTCATCATAATCATCATGATCATTTTAGCCATAGGACGTCCAGTTGAACATAGGCCTCCCCCAATGATTTCCACAATGGCCGGTTGGTGGCGGCCTGCATCCAGCGCCTTCCCGCTACCTTTATGAGGTCGTCGGTCCATCTTGTAGGTAGACTTATTGGGTCTTGTGGGTTTATTCGCTTTAGCAACTCATAATAAAACCCTTAAGAAGTAATAAAACTTTAACCCCTTTATTAATAAAAGTTACACTCTAGTTGAACTCTAGCTTAAATTGTCATTTGGTATGGAAATGTCATTTTAATCCAAGGTTCTTCCTAGGTGTAACTTTTTATTAATAAGGGGGTAGTACTTCTTTAAATAAAAATATTTTTTTCACAATTATCCCCATCAATAATTTTAGAGTTAAGGAAGGATGCTACAGCAGTAAACCCTTCCTGCCTCGCATAACCTAAGTACCATACGATGGACACGTATGATACTTCTTCTTCTTCTTCCTCGGTCCCTCACTGATGAGGATCGCGACCACAGATAGTGTTCCTCTACAGACTGCGGTCATAAGCTGTGTGGACCGCACGATGCAAACTCCCGCCCACCGTCTTCCTCACCGCGTCCGACCATCTCGTCGGTGCCCTGCCCCGAGCGCGTCTGCCTTCCATACTGTATGATACTTAGGTTTTTTTTTTTTTTTTTTTTTAAATCTTTGGACAATTGGTTGCACAAAAAGTATCTTTATCTTCTAACGCAACCAGATCTGAGGCTGGTGGCCATAGTAAATGTTGTTCGTCTTGGTAAGACCTTTCAAACGATACTAGACACATATCTATTGGAGCCGGGTACCATTTTGCCCATTGTCCTTTGGGGCTTGACCCATTTGTCGCAAAATTACAAGGATTTAAGTTTTTAATTTTAAGTTTTCAACTCTTCCTTCAAAAACAAATGAAAGCGTGGGTAGCTTAACATTAATAAGCAAATATTTTATATCATGCGATAGCCAATAAAATTATCTTGTAGTAGAAGTAGAAAACAGACACAAGTTTCATACATTTTATGGGAGTAAGAATGGATTTATTTAGAAAAATACATGATTTTTTTTACTTCTTTTTCAGTTATTTTCCAGCACAAGAAAAACCAGGTCGTTTAAGTATGTTTTATTTGCATTGTATTATTAGTGTTTGAGCTATTCTACAAAACCAATAAATTTATTAGTCTACGTCTAGTAGTTTCGACGCAATTGTTGAACAAAGATACCCCTTCCCAGCCGGTTCCAGCATCTATAACATACTAACAACAGATTTTACGAACTAAGGGGGTAAAACGAGGTCCACGCGTACGAAGTCGCGGGCGGCAGCTAGTATAGAATAATTCGACGGCCCGGCAGTTCTCCGCTCCGCTCCGCTCCGCCTCGGTGGGAACCGGGCCTACTGCACCTCCCTCCGTAACGTACCAACATGGCGGCTCCAATTACCGATTACAGCACCGATAGCTCGTTTCGCCGGTGTAGCGGGAATTCGATTATTAACCTAATGTTTTATCAACAATATTAATAAACAATTTAGTTAGTTTATTGTAGTAAGCGGATTCGAATAAAGATATCACGTATTGGCAAACGTAGGACGCTCGATCAATCGACCTGTTAAGAGCCATGGCAATAATGCTAATTTTAGAATAGAATTTAATTTAGCACACAATTTATACAAGATGAAAAAGAACAACAAATAAGAAACCATAGAACACAATTAAATTAAAATTAAAATGGCTTTAAGTGTCCTGTGCCAAAAAGGCTCTTGACTCAACATTAGTCGTGACATCAAAGGTCTGCATGCATTTTCAGCATGGACCTTTAGAGTACTTTAGTATGGGTTAGTATCGCCAATCGGTGTTTTAGCCGCCTTTTAGCAGCTGAATGCTGCAACCATACATTCCACATCATCATCATCATTTCAGCCATAGGACGTCCACTACTGAACATAGGCCTCACCCAATGATTTCCACAATGGCCGGTTGGTGACGGCCTGCATCCAGCGCCTTCCCGCTACCTTTATGAGTTCTTTGGTCCACCTTGTGGGAGGACGTCCTACACTGCGCTTTCCGGTACGTGGCCTCCACTCCAGAACCTTGCTGCCCCATCGGCCGTCAGTTCTGCGTACTATATGCCCTGCCCATTGCCACTTCAGCTTACTAATCCGTTGAGCTATGTCAGCGACTTTATTTCGTTTACGTAACATTCTTAAAACTTAAAAACGCGTACGTGGCGCAGTGAAGGACGTCCACCCACAAGGTAGACCGACGACCTTATAAAGGTGGCAGAAAGGCGCTACAAGTAGGCCGCTACCAACTGATATGGAAATTATTGGGGGAGGCCTATGTTCAGCATCAGCAGTGATTTAAAAATCATGAAATTCTTGTGACGTAATTTAATTTATGGATGGCCTCTTATTAGGTATTGACATTTGACACTAAAGATAAGACTCATGATCTCTCTCATATAAAATGTTGACCTTAGTTGTTGAGTTTCATGAAAAAAATACATTAAATGTATTGGGACTCCCTGTATAATTTAATTATTATTGCTACCTTATAATTAGAATGCTGTTTAGATTCGTGCAAAATAAATAATACGTAGTTTTAATTGAATTTAATCATAACCTCTATTTATATTCCTAATCAGCTGATTAAATGTAAACTGTGACTAATTAATTTTTCCCGCGTAAAATCACAGTCACAATAATATGTTATTATTGTTGCAATGATAATTATGTACATAGTAATTAACAGTTTCTCACATTAATAATATCAATAACAATAAGATATTGATAAAAAAATATTATTTTACCAAGAATACAAACATCATAAGAAATAACACTGTTAAGGCAACAGTGTTATTTCTTACTAGCTTTCCGCCCGCGGCTTCGCCCGCGTGGAATTTTGTCTGTCACAGAAAAACTTTATCGCGCGCGTCCCTGTTTCAAAAACCGGGATAAAAACTATCCTATGTTCTTTCTCGGGACTCAAACTATCTCTATGCCAAATTTCATCAAAATCGGTTGCGAGGTTTAAGCGGGAAAGCGTAACAGACAGACAGACAGACAGACAGACAGACAGACAGACAGACAGAGTTACTTTCGCATTTATAATATTAGTTGGGATGATTTTTGTTATCGCGCCTGAACATAAACAATAATGGCACAGAAAAACCAAATTTCCTGATGTGTTACTAGTAGATCAAACAAAATTTAATGTTAATGTGACCAAATACTTAGCCATTAACTAAAAAATAGAATCATTCAAATCAGATCAGAAACCTTTAAGAAATTGGTGTACTACACACGGCCACACTTGGTTTTGCTCTCGCTCTCATCAAATGGTGATTCTTTGCGATAGAACGAGACGACATGACAGGCAATGGATAGTTAACACTGTTGCCGATGGTACATAAACAAAGTAATAGCAGTAATAGTGAAAATATCCTAAAAGTTAACAAAAATGTTAATAAAATAAAAACTAATCAACCAAATGAAATCATCAAGCGTCAGTCACCAAGTCACTATTTTCGCCTTCGCCTAAATGTATTTTCAAATTGCTCCTCGACCGTACCTATTCCTATAACAATTGATTTGAATTTTCCTCGTAGTTATTTAAAGCTTTCTATTAATAATTTATTTGTATTTTCTATATTAATATTCATATTATTATCTTTACTGGACGAATATTGCAGACTAGCTTTTGCACGCAGCAGTTGGTTTCTGTCATTTCTCGAAAAAAGTCGTGACTATAGTCCCTTGCGTATTACTAAAAACGTAATAAAACTAATTTTAATACTTTTGTAGTTTTGTTTTCAGCTTTATTTCTTCTACAGAGAAGTAACACGTCCATTGAACATTAATTCATAATAGGTGTGACTTCGCAAGTCGCAACAACAAACGATGCTTGCTTAAGTAAATCAGCTATTCGAACGCACAGCGTTGAATAGAGCTCTGTGATTGGTTCGCGTGTCACCCTGTGCGTCCACGCGCACTGTGAGACCTCATAGTAATGTTTGTGAATACGGGCGTGATAATCAGATTCTAAGCTGACGTGGATTGAACTTGTTTTCATCTATACTAATATTATAAATGCGAAAGTTTGGACGTCTGGATGTTTGTTACTCTTTCACGCCTAAACCATTGAACCGATTTTGATGAAATTTGGCATACAGATAGTTTGAGTCCCGGGAAAGGATATAGGATAGTTTTTATCCCGGTTTTTGAAACAGGGACGCGCGCGATAAAGTTTTTCTGTGACAGACAAAATTCCTGGACGCAGGCCGCTACCAATCGATCAACGTGGAAAGCATTGGGGGAGGCTTATGTTCAGCAGTGGACGTTCTATGGCTGAAATGATGATGATGATGATGAGACAAAATTCCACGCGGGTCAATAAAGTATTCATATATCTAGAGAACAATATAAATTGATGTAGCGTCCCGCGCGGGACGGGACGGAAAGGGTTGTGTAAATATTTCAGCGGGACACGCCCCACTAGACGATGCAGGGCTGCCACAAGGGTAGGTACACAGATTTTTATTTTATGAAAATATTACACCTACATATTAGTAACTAGCTTTCTGCCCGCGGCTTCGCCCACGTGGCGGTGGTCTGTCACAGAAAAACTTTATCGCGCGCGTCCCTGTTTCATAAATCGGGATAAAAACTATCCTATGTCCTTTCCCGGGACTCAAACTATCTCTATGCCAAATTTCATCAAAATCGATTCAGTGGTTTAGGAGTGAAAGCAGGACAGACAGACAGAGTTGCTTTCGCTATTAGTATAGATTTCATTTATTTATATTGCACAACGGGCTGGAAGAGCTGCGCCTGTATTCTCAAACGATGCTTGCTTAAGTGAAGCAAATGGAACGCACAACGTTGAATAGAGCTCTGTGATTGGTTCGCGTGTCACCCTGTGCGTCCACGCCACGCGCACTGCGAGCTCATAAATGTAACGCTGTGCGTTCGATTTGCTGCTTTATTTAAGCAAGCATCGTTTGTGAATACGGGCGTTAATATTTCTATTGTCTGTCTTTCTGTCAGTGGGCTATACTTATGAACCGTGTTAGACTCTATTGCAGTTGTATTTTTTTTTGCATATAAAAAATAATTCAATCCGGAGATCTTTGACTTTTCTAGTTTCCTAGACAACTTAAGAATGACAACAGAACTTTGATCTCACTTGTAACAACCCACACGATATACGAAAACTAAACTATAATTTAAAAGGCAGAAAACTTCATAAACTGCATGCAAACAAATAAACGAATCCCCATACGAGCACGTATGAAATTCAAAATAAAACACAACCGCGCTGACAACCCTTTTATAAGCCACGCCTCTTGCGTAAGCCACGCCCACTCCTCGGCCCCGCCCCCTCACCCCGCCGGCCACCCTCCAGTCGCATCGCTATCTCTTGCCTGATCAGTACATCCCTTTGATAATATTGTCATAGATAAAGAAAACTAAATCTAAAGCTGTCAGTATTTGAATTTAAAAAAAAGTGTACAGGTGTCGTTTTGTGTCAAAGTGAAAGTGCTAAAAGTGCAAAAGTGTTTTTGAAAATAAATGTTAACATCTTTTGTGTTTAAGTTAAAAATACTTTTGGGAAGTCACTAATTTCACAGGTGGGAATCCCAGTTTTTAAAGTACGACGCGGTGCGGTGCGACCCGACGCGTCCGCTCCTATCATAGTAAGATTACCGATTTTAGATTTAAGAGTATAGTTCGTTCGTTCGTTCGTTTCAGCCAAATGACGTCCACTGCTGGACAAAAGCCTCCCCCAAGGTTTTCCACAATGAACGGTCCTGCGCTGCCCGCATCTAGGCTCTTCCCGCGACCTTTACCAGATCGTCGGTCCACCTAGTAGGAGGCCTGCCCACGCTACGTCTTCCAGCCCGTGGTCGCCACTCGAGAACTTTCCTGCCCCAACGGCCATCGTCTCTACGAGCTATGTGCCCCGCCCACTGCCACTTGATTTTAGTAATTCTGCGAGCCAGAAGAGTATAGTATGGTAGGTCAAATGGCCTGGCGCAATGCGTTGCCCATTCTTACGTGGGTTTGCACGTCCTACCAATCAAAAAGAATCAAAATCAAAATTATCTTTTAGTTAATAAAAAAATTAAATTAGTACTTACAAATCGTCAAATTAATGCTCTTAAGGAGCCTATACATGTCTCATTCTTTTTTTGCTCTACCAGCGCTTCGAGACAAACATTTGGCAAGTGCTGAGAAGAAGCGCCGCAACAAACTCAGTCACCACTGTCTGCCAGTTTAAAAATATAAAAAAGTAGGAAGTACCACTAACTTAACCCTACCACTGCTTCAGGACAATACTCGTAAATAGGCATGAATGTTTTAAGACACTTCATTAACACGTCTGACGCCGCTGTGTCACCGATACGATAATTCCCAAAAAAATCGTATAAAATTAAATGTCTATTTATTTATTTACTAGCTTTTACCCGCGGCTTAACCCGTGAGAAAATCAGTTTGTCACAGATCGTCATAAATTATAGCCTATATGTTATTCTGGGTTATAAACAATAATACTGTAAAGTTTCAACAAAATCCGTTCAGTAGTTTTTGCGTGAAAGAGTAACAAACATTCAGACGTCCAGACATCCAAACTTTCGCATTTATAATATTAGTAGGATTAAATAAATAAATAATAAAACGTTTCTTGCTTTTTAACACATACCATTATCTTTGGGTATTTTGAACGTAAACTTTTTAGGTTCTGGGTCACAGTTTATCACGCAAAATTCACAGAATCCAGTTATTGTTTTGAACCGAGCACCATTATGGACGTTGGTTTTAAAAATGTTTTTTTCCTTTAATTTTCTCCCCTTTAGTGCATTTTTAGCTAATTGATTCAAATGGTTATTATTGGAATAAGTTTTTCTTCAGTTTATTTATTTCTCAAAAAATATCAAAGTCAAAATATTATTTGTAATTGGGTATTTGCCACCACTCCCCAATAATTCTAAAGCACAGCTTTTTTAAAAAGGTACTTTATTCTGGACTTAAAACTTAATTAATTTTAAATTACCTGTAAATTCAATGACATATCATATAAATAGACACGTTATGCGCCTACATTATTGTCTTTTAAAATGGCGCAAGTAGTCCTATTTTATGACAGCTATTCATTATGACATTTTGCACAGAAAAGGAGAATGGGGTAGAATTTTACTTATAATGAGTTTTCAAATCCGGATTATTTTTATGTGCAAAATTTATGAGGTTGTACCCTGAGATTAAAAGTGGAATATTCTCTAGCTAGTGAATAATAAATTAACGACAAAAACACGTCATTGCGATTTAGAAAAATACTTTAAAATTCGATTATTTATACAAATTGCAATCTTTTTGGGATCGGGAAGTAGCATTTCTGACTGTAGGCTTTGAAATATAATCCTCAATAGGAAAACATAGTCCGCCCATATTTTTCAGATTAAACACAGTTTTGATTCAGCAGACTGTAAATAAAGGTAAGTACATCGAATTTGTTTGGGACTAGAAGCGTATTGTAAAAATGTCCAAGGATATTTATTATTATTATTCGTTTCCGCTATAATTTTGTTCCTCGAGTGAGTCTTTTCCGTTTGATCATAAATCATTATAATCAATAAATATAAAGGTTCCCGTGGGAATTTTGCAATATCCTGTTGTAACTAAGCTTTAAGTTTACTAAGGTACCTGCATGCCAAATTTCAAGCGTCTATCTTATGCGGTTTAGATTTTTTCATACAAATGTTATTTCCCGCTAACTCCCGTTCCCGTGAGAATTTTGCAATATTCTGTCGTAACTAAGCTTTAAGTTTACTAAGGTACCTACAAGCCAAATTTCAAGCGTCTAACTTAAGCGGTTTAGATTTTTCATACAAAAGGATTTTCCCGCTAATTTCTGTTCCCGTGGGAATTTCAGAAATTCCTTGTTGTAACTAAGCTTTAAGTTTACTAAGGTACCTACATGCCAAATTTCAAGCGTCTAACTTAAGCGGTTTAGATTTTTCATACAAAAGGATTTTCCCGCTAATTCCTGTTCCCGTGGGAATTCCTAAGTATACTATAACCTGCCCATGAGTATGAAGAATGATTGTACCAAGTTTCGTTAAAATCCGTCGAGTAGTTTTTGTTTCTATAAGGAACATACAGACAGACAGACAGACAGACAGACAGACAAAAATTTTACTGATTACATTTTTGGCATCAGTATCGATCACTAATCACCCCATGATAGTTATTTTGAAAATATATTTCATAAGTATAGATTATGTAAAGGCCCACATGTTTCATAATCATTTTGCCCTAGCAGCGCTTCGAGACCAACATTTGGCAAGTGCTGTGAAGTAGCGCCATTAAAAAACTCATTTTGTTTTTGGAAGTAGGCTTTTAAACGCACTTTTACACATCCCAGTATTAACCCTACCACTGCTTCGGGACAATAAATGGGCCAGTGCTGAGAAGAAGCAGCGCAAGAAACTCAGTCATTATTATCAAAGTATAATGAAATAGCGTCCTTATTTCAGACCAGCTTTCCACCCGCCGCTTCGCCCGCGTGGAATTTTGTCTGTCATAGAAAAACTTTATCGCGCGCGTCCCTGTTTCAAAAACCGAAATAAAAACTATCCTAATGTCCTTTCCCGGGACTCAAACTATCTCTATGCCTTTCATCAAAATCGGTTTAGTGGTTTAGGCGTATAAGCAAGACAGACAGAGTTAATTTCGCATTAATTTATAATCCTACTACTTAATATTATAAATGCGAAAGTTTGGATGTCTGGAGAAGGGTACCTACAGGGGCAAAACAAGAAAAGCCACAAAAACAAAAAGTTACGTAATGATCATTTAAATTTTTTAAAGTTTAAAATATTCTTATGTGTCACTTAAAATTATAAACTACTAATATGAATACATATGACTATTACTTGTTTTTACGTTTTTTGTATAATTTCAAATAAAAATACGTGGGAAATCGAAAATATTGCCATCAAAATTATACTTTTGAATTTTAGGGACATTCCTTGTTTTGTGCCCCTGTACCCTTCATGTCTGGATGTTTGTTACTCTTTCACGCAAAACTACTGAATAGATTTTGATGAAACTTTACAGTAATATTGTTTATAGTCCAGAATAACAAATAGGCTATAATTTATGACGATCTGTGACAAATGAAATTTCACGCGGATGAAGCCGCGGGCAAAAGCTAGTATTAGTAATAGTGGGTGTATACTTAGTGAAGGCGAATGAGTTCCCTAACCTTCCATCCAACCTCAAGCGCACCTGCACCTGACTGCCAATCCCGGAGCTATTATTACAATATTACTTTACCTCCGAATACTTCATCAATTTCCTTTCTATCTCCAAAATCAGCTGTCAATCTCCTGTATAATCTACTTAAATTTCACAAAATTAAGACACAAAGAATCATCACTTTTATTGTGAAGGCATTAAGGTTGGGTTTTGTGTGTGGATGTACACGCGGTTCGCCGGCGAAGATCAAAAGTAAGATTGTATTTTTGATTCGCGCGCGGCGGGGCGCCGCGGCGGCCATGATGGAAGTTTCTGTAGGACAGTCTGCGAGCGTTCGCAAAGAACTTGGTTGGCGAGCATACGTTGCAAGAAAAAGTTATTTATGCAATTTTTCAAGGTAACGTCACATGGGAGCTGTGGTCACAGGTTAATGGATTTTTTTTACGGTCAATTAAGCGTCATTCGGCAGAAGAACAAGGTAATGGACAAGGACTTGGACATAACAGTCCAAGCTCAAAAGGCAGTGGTGCGGTCATTATTACAGAATCAATTAAAAGCAATTACTTTCAATGAGCTGTCAAAACGTGAGTTTTCCATCCCATAGATTTTATATGGAAAGCTGGATTATGACGTCACCAGATCGCGAACTCAAAAATTATACAACAAATTGAAAATGGCGGACTTGATTTTCAGGACTATATTGAAGTGTACTTTTTAAAGAAACCACGTCTTGGGTTTCTTGTCTTGGAAAAGCGATTGCATTTTCAGGACTTTGTATTTTGAAAGAAGTAACTTCTTGGAATGATTGGTGTTAACTCAATTATAATGGAACTTGGAAGTTTAAAATCGTATTCTTTTGATATCAAGGTTGAAATATCATTTTTCGTCGACATCATGGCCACCCCACGCTGTCTGCCGCAGACCGCAGAACGCCCGCGACATTATCGCATCGCCACGTGACGCTGTAGGGCGAGGTGAACAGACGAACTTAGCTGGTCTAGCACCAAAAATACAACTTTACAAGATAGGACCGTATGGCGTAGGTGAACTGACGAACTTTAAAGCTGGTCTAGCACAAAAACGACTTTGGACGATGGACGCTGTTTGATACCAATCTTGGTTGAGAGGTTGGTTCAGAACTGTGTCTAGGTTATGCGCACCACGTTGTCTTTTCTGAACACTTTAATCCGGGCTTTTTCAAGGCACGAGTGAATAAGCACTTCTTCTTCCTCGGTCCCTCAGTGATGAGGATCGCGACCACAGATAGTGTTCCTCCACAGACTACGGTCATAAGCTGTGAGGACAGAACGATGCAAACTTCCGCCCACCGTCTTCCTCACCGCGAATAAGCACTTACAGGGCAGATAATGTACCATCCTATACCTTGATTTTATTTTAATCCAGCAGAAATGTAAACAAACACTTTTATACACAATTATTCTCACAAAAAACTGTTCCCATTAATTCGAAAACAAAACAATCAAAATTAATAAACTCCACCCACCCCAAGATTTAACCCTTCACTCGCCATAAAAAGATAATCCGAAAAACAAAAGTACACTAATATCTAACCGTTAACCTTTTAACATCCGCATCAATTATTAAAGCGTATCAACATCGTAATGCGAGCGGCAAACAGTTAACCCTTCGATGAGGGGGCGCGGGCCCCGGGCCCCGGGGGACAAGGATTTAGGGGGCGCTTTGTATTATGGTAGTGATAGCATTAGCTGTATTTATGAAAAGAAACGAAAGGTGGATACTTAAAAACTTATAACAACTACTGTATGTAAACCCATGTTCGCAAATAAATATTATTTGATTTGATTTGAAGATACAGTTGAAACCTTTTGCTCGCGACTTAAACGTAGGCACTCGTATGTAGATTTGAAAATGAATTATTCCTACAATCGTAGCCAATTTTCTAGAGTTAATTGAAACCTATCCTACTGACCAAAGACATAGAGCTTGCCCAGGCAAACGTTTCGGCAACCCAGGACAGACTGTCTAGGCGCCGCATAGGAGATGATTTCAAATAATGGGAAATGGATAGGAAAAACAAGAAGTTGAAACTTATCCTACGAAGCCATGAAAAAATGGAATCCATTAAGAAAATTTGGTCATAAAAGACTTAAGGGGTTTTTAATTACAAAAAGTTAAACATACGTTGAGTCGTTCGTGCGTTTCAACTCAACCAAATGACGTCCACTGCTGGACAAAGTCACGTTCAATCTATACTAATATTATAGAGCTGAAGAGTTTGTTTGTTTGTTTACTTGAACGCGCTAATCTCCGGAACTACTGGTCCGATTTGAAAAACTCTTTCAGTGTTAGATAGCCCATTTATCGAGGAAGGCTATAGGCTATATCACGCTACGATCAATAGGAGCAGAGAAACAATGAAAAATGTTGCGAAAACGGGTTTTCACGCGTACGAAGTCGCGGGCACAGCTAGTACTAGTATAAATTGTCATTTAGTAGGTATGGAAATTACATTTTAAACAAGTGTTCAAGGTGTGTCCATTTTTGTAGACCCATTTGTCGAAACAAATAAACAATTGTCTATTAGCCTATCCCCCAAATCCATTCCGGATCTAAAAGACCCGGGGGAGTCGTCCGATCGTTGGAGGGTTGAACGACAGACGCGTGAATTGTGCATGAGTTGCAGCGTAATGGAGCGCCTTTTAGCAGGTGAAGGGTTAAATAACCGACTGCACAAAAGATCTGTCGAATCACAGAATCTGCCGAATCCACGAATCCGTCCAATCCAGTATCTGCCGAATCCACGAATCTGTCCAATCCCAGAATCTGTCCTATACCGAACAAAGGCATGTTTTAAGGGTTAGGTAAATTAAAGCAACCGCCTCTGTAGTCTAGTGGTAAGATCACCTGCAGACGCAGAGGTCCCGGGTTCGATTCCCAGTGGGGGCAGATTTTTCTGTTCGGTCTGGTTGGTGGTAGGGCTTGTTCTAAGTCCGCCTGGCTAGCTACCACCATCTTACCTAAGTCTGTCGCCATAACAACAATGTTAACAGCATTATTGTGTTCCGTCAGTTAGAGGTAGATAGCCAGTTCCTCCGTGGTTGAGGATTCCACCTTCGGCCTGATCGTCACTTACCATCAGGTGAGATACAGGCCAAGAGCTTCCTCGTTGTGGTTAAAAAAAAATTGATAAACAAACGAGACATTAATGAACTGTACATGAGCTACAGCCACAGAATAATAATAAGTACTCTACAGCCGAGTGTCTTTTAGCAGGTGAATTAAATAACCGCCTGCACAAAAGAGGGTCATGTTTAAATTGCCACTTGAAACAGATGAATGGAGATTAGTGGTTGCAGCAGAATTCATGTCCCATTTGAGGCAGTTCGATATTTTGAGTGAAAAACCATGTTTTAATTCAATTATATGAAATGTAGTAATTGTTATTTGATATGAACTAATGCCCGTTTTCACCATCAATTTCTAATTTTTAAGTGACCCATATGAAAACAAAATGCTGTTACCATAGGGGTCACCTAAAAATTAGGGATTGATAGTGAAAACGGACATAAATGTAATAAAATATCCACAGAGTTGGCGATCATAATAATATTATTCTAGCAAAAATAATATAGGGTAATGAACAGCGTTTCGAGAGCTTATAAAAATTACTTAGTATGTTTTGATGCAAAGAAACAGTCTACAATAATAAGTAATTAATTAATTAGTCTGTTGTACTATCAAAATCAACACTTACATTGCAGGAAACGATAAGTGCAGCGTGTTGGAAATATTTCATGAATTCCCAGAGATTAAAATGTTATTTTCCTTGAATTGCCACTTGTTTTTCATTATTTTCAATGTCAAAACAAGTTTGATAATGAGTGTTTATCCACCTTTTAAATCCCACTAACTAGAAAAGAAATTAATCACAAAAAATTGCAAGCTAAAGTGTAGGTAATCCGTCGTAGAAATGACGAAAAAGAAAACCAGCTCCAAAATGGAGGCCACGTGTTGCCATACGGAACAACAAGTCCCATCTGCTCGATATACCGATGTTCGTTTGTACTTTTCAGCCAAATGACGTCCACTGCTGGACAAAGACCTTTTTTTTTTTCGGGGAAAAAATGCATTGAATTGCATACCTATCCTGCGGGGACAGGGTAGGTTATGTGGGGCTCACCAAGTCAGAAGGACAAAGGCATACCCACTAAAAAGACCCCGGTGCTCCGTCATTCGCCTTAAGTGGGAAGGAACTGTGGGATTCCGGACAAAGCCTTCACTACCACAGTCCCTCCCGGCGATTGCCCGCCTACACGGCGGGCCCTACAGGCCCCCCAGGACGGGGGGCGACGGGAGCAGCTAGGAGCACACAGCTGTTCCCGTCCGACGGTGGTGGTGGCCTGTGCAATGCAGGCGAGGGCGCCCCCACGCCCCCGGCCCGCTGGCCATGGACAAAGACCTCCCCTAAGGTATTCCATAACTATCGGTCCTGCGCTGCCCGCATCCAGCGACCTTCACAATATCGTCGGTCCACCTAGTGGGGGGCCTGCCCACATATACTTTCTTCCGGCCCATTGTCGCCAGTACTCGAGAACTTTTCTGCTCCATAGAATAGCGATGACTTTGACGAACCGATGACTTTAAGATTTGACGCCAAACGGTCATAATATTTAGTCTTATTTTACGCATCCTAGGCCTACAACTGATCAGTAGTAGGTTACTACTGATCAGTTTTTGAGAACCAGACCCATTTTTGAGAAATAAAAACATAACTCTCCTTTTGGCGCAGTCGGGTAAAAATAAAGAAAGACACGTTAGTCTAAGGTGACTTATGGACTACACATCAAACAGAGAACGGGCAGCAGCGCTCTCTGAAAAACATTAATCTTTTAAACTGCGATCTCCAACCCGACTATGGCAAAACCCTCCACTAAAGTGGAGGAGGCTCAGTCCAGCAATGGACTGTAAAGGGCTGTTGATGATGATGATGACGTTAGACCTCTTCCAGTCACAACAGCAGAGCTTTCTCAAAGTTCGGGTCAGCACCACACAAATGGATCGTCAAAATTCGATTACAGTAACCCAATGACAACCTGTGGCTGTCAACCCTTCAACACTTAGTGTATTAGCGGTGTCGGGTCGCACAGGCCGGGTAATTGAAATTGAGTTAATTTGGTATGGGTACACTCCTCTTTCTGAGGTTTAGATGGAGGGACTCGCGAGGAAAATAAAAACCGGGCAAAGGCTAGTCGGACTCCCTATATCTTTCAAAATCAAAATCAAAAGTGGCACTTATGAACGTCAAAATATAGTAAATAATAAAAAAGAAAAAGTAGCCCTTATGCACTTTACATGTCTCCTTATCTTTTGGGCCCTACCAGCGCTTCGAAACAAACATAATATGGCAAGTGCTGAGAAGAAACGCCGGAACAAACTCAGTCACCACTAATTGCCAGGAACTATTATCTAACGGTACGAATAACCAAATTCAAGTACATCAAATATGTGCAGACTGAACTGACCACGCATCCTTGTCATCAATATAGTCTCGATTTCTCGAACCTTGTAGTACCCTTTGGACATAAGGGTATTTTTATATGTATCTTTAATTTGTTTATTGGTAATTCGACAAGGTCGTGTGGTATTTTGTTAAATGGTCTACCATACTAGCACATTCCTTTCTCGTAGAGTTTTCAGTAATAGGTACCAGCATCGTAGCACCCTGAGACTCGTAGTAGAGTTATAGCAGCTTTTATCTGTTTGTTTTGAATTAAACAGAATATTGAAACCCTTTATTCCTCCATAATTTTTATTAGTAAGGGGGTTACTTTAGGATGGAAAGGCTACTTTTTGCTTACTTAGTTTTGAATTGTTTTAGTGTTCACCTACCTACCCACGTTAACTTATTTAAAAATGTTTTAGTAATAGAATGTGTTTCTTTAATTGGATTATGTTCAAGTTGTATCTTCCTGCACATTTATGTAGGGCTGGGGTTCTCAAGAGAAACTTCAGCTTTCAGTTTCGTGAAAATACACCGTTTATTTCCAATAACTTTAGCGGAGCACACCTGCACGTCATGGCAGTTGGGACGAGAGAGAGCGAGCCTCGCACCTTTCATTCAATCCTATCATTCGGTTTATTTTAACGTTTCACTATTTGAACGTTTCAACGAAATTAAAAAATAAAAGTTAAAGTTTGTTTTCTTTTACATTCCTACATTTATGTACAATTTAATGCTGTTGAAACATTGTTAAACAAATAAAATAAAAATAAAAATAAAATTTTTATTTAAATCTACGCTGCCGAAATCACGGGACAATCAAATGCCCGTGGTTTCAGCAATATCAACAAATTAAAATAGTTATAGTTATAAATAAATGTAATATCCTTGAACATTTTACACTGCGCCTCTACTCGTACTAGATGACACACCGAAGTTGCTCTACTATCGGACACAATGTTAACTTTCCATTTCCGTTTTTGCTCTCGCTCTCATCAAATGGTGATTCTTTGCGATGGAATGAGACGACATGACCGGCAATGGGTAGATAACACTGTTAATACACCATGTCCTTTTTTTTATTTTCCTTGTTTCTGCCTCAATCGATAAATTTTTACACAGTTTTTTGTCAGCATGACTGTTCACAACTATTGTAACCGAACTTCACCTTCCAAAGGACATCAAAGCCAAAGGTGTCTACTACCCTCGACTAATCCACTATCTGCTAACAAACTTGTCCCCTTCATTAGCTAATTGAGCGGCGCCGCGGGGCGGCGGCTGTATGTGTCGTAGGCGCAGGGCTGACTGTCGTCAATGAAAAACTGTTTATTTGACTTTTTATCATCATTTCACATTAGAAAAATAAAGCTTTCTGTTGATGGGAGAATTTCCAAAATCTAAATAAATACAGATTCAAAAACAGGGCCGTGCCGCCCCTGTGTGCGATGTGTGCGGCGCACACAGGCGCCAAGACAATAGGGGCGCCGCGCCGCTACTGCCACCTATTTTTTTTTTAAATGGAGTACCTACATATTGATAAGTAAGTAGGTACAGTATGCGCAAGCGCAACAAAACAAATATTACGCTTATTAAACAAGTCTCTCAATATTTATATGTTTATTATGATTCACGTTTATGGTTTCATTTTACGCTTAGGGTTTTAGTTTAGTTTACACTAGCGGCCGCCCGCGACTTCGTACGCGTGGATCCCGTTTTACCCCCTTCATCTATCTTACGCGGTTTAGATTTTTTCATACATATGTTTTTTCCCGCTAACTCCCGTTCCCGTGGGAATTTTGCAATATCCTGTTGTAACTAAGCTTTAAGTTTACTAAGGTACCTGCTTGCCAAAAAGCGTCTAACTTAAGCGGTTTTGATTTTTTATACAAAAGGATTTTCCCGCTAATTCCCGTTTCCGTGGGAATTCCTAAGTATACTATAACCTGCCCAGGAGTATGAAGAATAATTGTACCAAAGTTCGTTAAAATCCGTCGAGTAGTTTTTGTTTCTATAAGGAACATACAGACAGACAGACAAAAATTTTACTGATTGCATTTTTGGCATCAGTATCGATCACTAATCACCCCCTGGTAGTTATTTTGAAAATATATTTAATGTACAGAATTGACCTCTCTACAGATTTATTATAAGTATAGATTACTTACGAGCTCAACGTTAAAACGGCGGTAGTTCTTTTGAACCATAAAGTACTAGTTACATATTTTGAACCGTAGAGGCGCCGAGTTTGTAATACAATTTTTTTATGACTATGAGTGAGTTTATGAACGCAACCCGATGCGATGCGTGCGAGTTGCGACACAAACGGGATGGGGTCCCGGGGATTCCCCGCCACGGGGATTTTAACGAACGAGATAGCCAAGCCAAAACCACAGTATACAGGGTGTTTGGCGGAAGGTTAGACAAACTTCGTGGGTATATAGGTAAGGTCATTATAAGAATACAAGTTCGCCCATTTTACCCAGTGAGCTACTAAGTACGTAAGTAACTACTGAAGTAAGTAAATAGTTATGTTCGCAAAAATAAATTAACGAAAAAGAGCGATTTGCATAACTTTACTTTGGAACGGCAAATTTATTTTAAACAAAAATAAACTTGCCGTTACTATGGAACAATAATACAAAAGTTATCCATACAAAGCTTCTTCCAACATCGTTATATTTTCTGCTATACTCATTTTCATTACTTTTTTTGTGTTTTATTTCAAAATCAATTTAAAAATAATAACCACATTATGAAGAAAAAACAGTAAAAAAATTCTAAATTTACTTTGCATGGATAACTTTTGTATTACTGTTCCATTTTCTTCCCTGAACTTTGAATTTTTGACGAATTTCAACATCTAATTAGGCTACAAATGTGTGACATAATATCATTGGAAAGAAGAGAAGCTAGAGATGTTTTTAAGATCATTGGCAATTCACTGTCATCTTTAATTTTTTTTTAAATAGAATTCCAAGTAGTTTTTTTTATCATGGTTCGTACTTTTGTTAAACTTTGGCGGCTCGTAACTAGCTATCCAATCATTATCTGGATCTGAAATTTATTTTACTTGACTTAAGACATATTCGATATTAATTTGAAATAATAAAAGCGATTCAAAACACGCGAGAAAAAAAAAGCAGTTTTTAGGTCAAATTTCGGAAAAAAATTAAATTAAAACAAAAATATAAATTTAAAAAAATAGCCCACTTAGGGTAAAATGGGCGAATTTGTATTCTTAAAATGACCTTACCTATACACCCACGAAGTATGTCTAATCTTCCGCCAAACACCCTGTATTATAATTTAAGTATGATTAAAATATTCTTGTTAGCACCAGTTGCAAGTGCATTTCAGTAGCACTAATATTAAAAAAAAGTTAGACTCTTGCTGTTTTTACATAGCATAGGTAGGTACGTAATAGTCATATTAGTATTATTATGATTAGAAACAAGTAAGCTTCTTTGTTATTAATATACAATTCTTTGTATTAAGCATGTAAAAATTTAGTTCGAGTTTTCTTTTTCGTAGTAATTAGCAAGCAGAACGAACGGGATTTACCTATTTAGTATCCTAATTCCTAAGTGGTTTTCAGTTTTAATACACTTATGATAATATTATCTAAGTACCTACTGTAAAACTGAAGAACATTTATTTTAGTCAAAATTAACAATTAAAATATTCGTTAAAAATAATTTAAATTCGTTTTTTTATGACGATTCATTAGAAAAGAGGCGCTTCAAAGGTTCCGCACACAGGCGCAGCCGGCGGTCGGCGCGGCCCTGTTCAGAAATAAACACAAACATACCAATCTTAAATACATACTTTGAGCCCCCATTTAATCCCCTTTAAAACATTCAAAACACACTAGATTTCTTTGTGCTTAATAGCTTATTCGGTAATGGCGCGAGAGAGCTGATCTCCCCTGCCCTTTTGTCCCTATGTCTGAGAGTCCTCCACCTGGACATGAGCTCCCCTGGCTTACCTGGAAGTCTTTAAATAGACTTCGGACGCAGGTTGGCCGTAGTAAGGACAATCTAGTCAGGTGGAGATTTTTGGATGGCTTAAACATGGAGTGCAGGTGCGGTTTTGTTCCCCAATCGATTCGAAGTCAGTCGAAACACCTGATGTCGTGCCCTGAGTGCCCAAGCAACTGCACTCAGGAGGATTTGATGAGTGCTGCTGACAACGCCACCCTCGTGGCGGAATTTTGGGCTGACACTGTGTAGGTTTGTTGTCGACACGAAAAGAAGAAGAATAGCTTATTTAAACAAAGTCCCATGCTAGAAGAAGCAGAACAGCTGCAAAATGATACAATAAACTTTCAACCACATTTTCACCCTCTTGCGGGTTGAATTTCCAAAAATCCTTTCTTAATCCTCGTCTACGTCTTAGAAACCATATGTTTGTCTCGAAGCGCTGGTAGGGCCCAAAAGATAAGGAGACATGTAAAGTGCCCCATAAGGGCTACCTTTTCTTTTTTTATTATTTTCTATTGACGTTCATAAGTGCCACTTGTGGTCTAAACTGAATAAATATTTTTGATTTTGATTTTGATTTTGATTTTGAAACAACGTCTGTATAAAATCAGCTTTCTTAGTCCAAGAGTTTAGGCTGGCCGTTAATGAGTCAGTCTCTATTTTTTGTAAGAACTTTATAACCTGTATTCTGGCAAATAAACGCTTCTTATCTTATCTCTAACAATCAAGTGCCCTCACTAGGATTCAAATCTTGAAACACCAAGTGGCATATTATTTGACAAGCATTAGCTCCGTCGCCGCGCCCGCGCCACCCCTAGCTAGCACAGTCGGGGTGTGACGACACATTCAAAAGAAAAACAATTATTTGCCGAAATAGGTGAACCGATGTTTTGTCATTTTTGTTATTGGTCAATAAACTCGAGGTAACTTGAACTTTTACCCGACTGAACGTAAAGGAGGGTAATTGCTTTGGAATGACATTTCATCTTTTATAGGGATATACCTACATGTCTACTTCTTTCTTGTGACCTCTGGGGTCTGACAAAGACAAAATAAAGTAAAATATATTGACTAAGTTTCTTGCGCTGCTTTTTCTCAGATTTATTGTCCTCAAGCAATGACAGGGTTAATACTGGGACATTTAAGTGCTTTTTAAAAGCCAACTTGCATAAATAACAAATAAATTAGTTTTATGAGTTTTTTAAAAACGTCACAGTTCCGAAACTGTTTCGCTCTGGCGTTTTAACCAACTTCAAAAAGGAAGGCCTCAATTTGACGATATATTTTTGTTACTTTACTTCGCTCCAAGAAGCGATGTCGAACTTACAACTGACACGTTACTTCGTCTAAATCAAAATCAAAGTCAAAATGTATTTATTGTATAGTGCTTACAAATCGTCAAATATTTTGCTCTTAAGGAGCCTCTACATGTCTCATAATCTTTTTACTTTACCAGCGCTTCGAGACCAACATTTGGCAAGTGCTGAGAAGCGCCGCAACAAATTCAGTCACCACTGAGGTTTCCTGCTTAAGGTAGCCTTTCAAACTAAGCGTCACAGACGCAGCATCTTTAGCTTTGGTCTTGTGCCACCAACGCCGCGTCACTAACTCGTTTCCAAAGGCTACCTTAAAGACCAAAGCTAAAGACGCGGCGTCTGTGACGCTTAGTTCGAAAGGCTACCTTTACCCAAACACTCGTAAGAAGCTTCACATTTGTTTATACACATTTTTTCCGACTGCGCCAGAAGGGTAATGTAAAAAGGACAAAAAAGGACATGTAAGCATTTTTCCACGCATGATTGTAAAAAGATCAATCCCGACATGCCAGAACATCCCTCGTATTCATAATTAACAGGCTGTTAACATCCCTAATAGATGGGTAAATAAGTAAAATGATTTAGGGTGGACTCTCCTGGGAGTCCAGCTTACTCAATGACGGCCTGTGTAAGGGAAATCCACCAGTGGGGATAGAGATTCGATTGCTTATTTGCCGTTTGACACATTACATTGTTAGGCTAAGTTTCACCACCATCACTATAACCGTAACTATTAAACCGTTGTTTTTGTATGGAATTTGACAGGCTTTTGACGATGTTAAAGTTAAGTAAGATAGTGCAAATGCAATCCAGGGCATGTCATTAAATTAATTAACACAAGTTTAAACGATTTTTAATATAACGAATAGTCCAGGTAAAACTCGTTTATACTCCTTCAATTTAGAATTCTTTAAGTTTTCTTGAGCACATAGATTGTAGAAATAATGTCCGTGGGGCAGAAAAGCAGAAAGCAAAAAAGTGGTCACGGACCGAAAGGCACTCATTTTCCATAGGCAAACATCCCACTCACTGGACTGACGATTTAGCTAAGATCGTGCAGACAGTACAAGACCAGTCATTGTGGATGTGGAAGTCCTTGGTCCAGCAGTTGACGTTGTTTTGACTGAAACGACGATACCTATAAAAGCGAAAGGTCACTGATTGTCTGACTAAATCACTTATCACGAAATCTCAGAAACTACAAGTCCTACGAGTCTCAAATTTTGCATGGGGGTTCCTTTTAGAGCGTAGGTGCTCACTAAGACGGGATTTTGCAAAATTCAACCCCAAAGGGGGTAAAACGGGATTCACGCGTACGTAGTCGCGGGAGGCCGCTGGTGCCTCATAAAACCTTGTGTTCAAAGTTCAACAACGTCACAAAAACTGGTTTTAGGCTGCTATTTTGTCCTAAATGATCCTGTAGCTTCGTTCCAAATTCCAAAACATAACCAATCCTAAACTGAGCGCCACCAAAACCCAACTATCTACTGAACACGCCCAATATTTGCGAACAAACTCAAACACAAACAAATCTTCGGCTTTCATTAAATTTCCTCTCAAATTGATCTGAAAAATAAACAGAGCAGCTTCCGGTTCCGCCCCCGGCCCGCCCCCGGGGAGGGGAGGAAGGGGGGGATGAATCATTTATAAGCTCGCGCTGGAGCTGAAAAGCTCTGAAAGCTTTGGTACGTTTCAGTTTAGGTTTGGAACAGGTTTTGTCCTAAATGCTGTATTTTTGTACAGATTTATTTAGTAGACATTATACTTAATTAAGTAACCTTTAGTCTAGACGTGTATCTTTTGATAAAATCATAATCTATATTATAAAAGCGAAAGATTAACTGACTCACTCACTCATCACGAAATCTCAGAAACTACAAGTGCTAGGAGTCTGAAATTTTACATGGGGGTTCCGTTTTGAACTTAGGTGCTCACTAAGACGGGATTTTACGAAACTCTACCCCTAAGTCTCTCTACTCAATAAGTTGTTATTACTGTTCTATGAAACATTGTGCGCAACATTAATCGGAATTAAATTTAAATATGAAACTTTATTAAGTTTTTTGAAATTGTAAAATTTCATAATGTTGCGAATTTAAATAAATAAATACATGATTATTTAGTTCACCACTTTCGTATTAACTATTCATTTACTCGGAGTAAGTGAGCTTTTTAACTTTAACAAACGTCATAAATCTTTCAAACTCCACACAATAAACACCGGTCAATGTTTAGTAACGGTTAAAGTAAGTTGGTGCAACAGAGGCTAAAAACACAAATACTTATGACATAACTTTTACCCTAGGCGCAGACCATCGATTTTTTGTCGGCCGATAGTTTAGTCGGGCAGTTGATCAGTATCTAAATAATATAAAAGGAGAAACTGACTGACTCACTGACATATTAATGCACAGCCTAAACGGCTAAACGTAGGCACTTGAAATTTGGAAGGGACGTAGCTTAGGTACTGTAGAGGTGCACTAAGAAAGGAATTCCCGAAATTCCCACGGGAACGGGAATTAGCGGGAAAATCCTTTTGTATGAAAAATCTAAACCGCTTAAGTTAGGCGCTTGAAATTTGGCATGCAGGTACCTTAGTAAACTTAAAGCTTAGTTACAACAGGATATTGCAAAATTCCCACGGGAACGGAAGTTAGCGGGAAAAAACGTTTGTATGAAAAAATCTAAACAGCGTAAGATAGATGAAGGGGGTAAAACGGGATCCACGCGTACGAAGTCGCGGGCGGTCGCTAGTGGGCATGTATGGAAGTGCGCACATTACACCGATTTGATTTGGCCGATTCTTCATACAAATTAAAATCGAGCACAACTATGGGCCAACTAAAAATCGGTGATCTGCGCCTAGTCTCATCAAATGACCACAACGTGCCATAAACCATACCTCGCTTGCACCAAATCTTGCACCTACTTATAGCCAACTTAATTCCACTCGCGTCTCCGATCTCCTCACCTCATCTAAATATTGTGAACTGTCAACACTTCCACTTGGTATTCGAAGCGATGTCGCTTTTTTGTCGAAATTAATCCGCGCCTCGCGGCTACATTTTTCGAAATTCTTCGCACCTACATTTAAATAACAATAGGGAGAATTGGTTATGCTTTGTTATTGAAATTATAAACGCAAACATTCGAAAAATATATTAAAATCTATGCAGCTATAGGCTAAATGTATGCATGAGAAAGACCAAACTGTACCAAATGAAATTGATATAGATTCAAAGATTATTTATTCACAGAGATAATGTGGTACAATAAATGTGGGCTTAAGTTAAAAAGAGGTGCAGCTTATCTCACCAGCGCAGCTGGCATGTGAATTTGTGCAAAATTATATTCATTATTAAATTAATTACTACTTAAATTCTACTATTTATACACTACCTTAATTCTTTTGGTTTTTGGATCAAAGTATAAATAATTGAGACTTGTCTTATTATTAAGTCTTCTTACCTCTTGATTTAGTTTTAAAGAGTTTATTTATTAACGAAGGCAAAATTGATATCACTAATTAAACCAATGGTTATATTATTATGATAAAGTTAGATTTTCAGGGAAGCAGCGCAAGAAACTCGGTCACTGTTAAACATAAAAGGAATAATGAGTAAAAGCAAACTCAAAAGCGTCCTCCAGTCTTATAATACCCAAGGTTGACAACCTCAAAGAAGTCTCCGAGGCAGAATCAAAGACGTTGTCAAATTTGTAAAACAGTGTCTGTCAATCGCGACCCCCGCCGCGCGGAGATGAGCCGCACGCTTCCGCTTCCTGCGGGTAGATTGGCAAAGACCGAGGGGCCTATAGACTTGACAGTGACTTTAGCGTTCGCGCGTAAGTAGGAGTGAAAAATCTTACTGCCTTAGGCCCAGTTTTTTTATTCATGGTTAAAATAACTAATTGTAAAATTTTGCTACTAATGGTTAAATATTAACAATTTTTTTTTTATGCATAACAAGGCAGGTATTTGACCACAATCGCACCTGATGTTAAGTGGGATGCAGTCTAGGATGGTAAAATGTAAACTAATAGTTAAAAAAATGTACTAAAAGTCAAGCTAACCATTGCTCGAAAAACATTTTTTTCTGATATTTAACCACTTGTCATTTGACATCTGTTAAATATGACCATTGGTTATTTTAACTAGGTACGAATCAAAAAACTGGGCCTTGTGGCTTGAAATAAAGAAATTCATTGTCTTAATGTTTTTCACCTTATTCCCATGGTAGAGCAAACGGTCATGCCACGTATTTTGACTGAGAGTAGAGTTAGGGCGTCTAGAGTTTAAACTTGGCTCTACATGCGATCTGATAACTTCTTCACAGTGCAAGCCATACATTTTACATCAATGTTTTGGTGGAATTGACTTTACTTACGGGTGATGGGAGAGTTGGTGCATTTCTTGTTCGTATGGCCATATAGCTTGGAAATGTAGCTATAATTTTGTGCATTAAATATGCTGTACTGCTTGGGCAACGATTGCATGTAAGAGCAAGAGCTCTTATAAAGACAAAAGCCCTTACACAATATGGTTGCTATAAAACTGAGGAGTTTAGTGGTCTATGTCTAGATAATTCTTAGTCTGTGGTTTGGAAGCGTTCGATTTTGGATATTGCCAGTAATAAAATTATGCGGTGATGGTAAATGTTCGTTACTGACGTTTCGTTCGGTAATTGCGTCTTGCCTGGGAGAACCACAGGGAAGAACAAACCATTTAAAATGTCATTATATTCAATAATTTTCAGTTAGGTAGTGTAGCGTTAGCTTTTAAAGAGCTCTATAAACTTTTTTGCACGTTCCTAGCGTTATTTATACGATTTTTTTTCTTTATTGTCACAAAAATTGGTTATCAAGGCAAAATTAATGCTTTGACGTTCTCTTCCAGCTACGATTTGAGCTAAAAAGTAATAGGTAGGCAGTAAGTACTTTGAAATGCAAGTAAACCAATAAATATTGATACCTACTCATTGTCAATGTTTTGTTGTAAATAAGCAAATAACAATGAGTAAATTAGACAAAGTTAGGGATGACTACATGCTTTGTTAAGTTATATTAATTTTAGCATAATATCCTCCTTGATTAGTTACCTACGATTTACTAATTTATTATACGCATCTGTTGGAGTAGTTCGTTTTCTCAGTGAAATGACGTCCACTGCTGGACAAAGGTCTCGCCCTAAGATTTCCACAATGACGGTCCTGCGCTGCCCGCATCCAGGCACATCCCGCGACCTTCACCAGATCGTCGGTCCACTGAGTAGGAGGCCTGAACAATAGTTTTCAAATTCAAATCTTTATTGCGTAATACATCCTAGGTCACTAATGCCCGTTTTCACCGTCAATCCTTAATTTTTAAGTGACCCCTATGACAACAAAATGCCTGTTATGTGTCACCATAGGGGTCACTTAAAAATTAGGGATTGACGGTGAAAACGGGCATTAGTGACCTAGGATGTATTGCAGGAGGTTAAAAGTGTATTTGAATAGAAACGTCATTGTAACTGGCCTTCAATGCGCAAAGGGTTTATAAGCCTGTTCCTACGGCAATCCAGTTTTCAGAATGTATAGTAGGATCCCGTAAAACTGGACTGTCGTGTGAACACACAAGTTCATACAAGAAATTCGAATTCTAAATTCTAACGGATCCGTTTTTTGCGGGACACTGCCAACGGGATGTTCGCGTGAATGTTATTGTTAACGTAAAATGCGTACTATTAAATGGGATCCAGCAAAAATATTTTCTTGCAAAAAACGGAATGTCTCTGTGAGATACAGCCCTGAAATTATATTCTATGCACTTTTCGTTCGTTTCAGCCAAATGACGTCCACTGCTGGACAAAGGCCTCCTCCAAGGTTTTCAAAATCAAAATCAAAATCAAAATTTTCCACAATGCACGGTCCTGCGCTGCCCGCATCCAGGCTCTTCCCGCGACCTTTACGAGATCGTCGGTCCACCTAGTAGGAGGCCTGCCCACGCTACGTCTTCCAGCCCGTGGTCGCCACTCGAGAACTTTTCTGCCCCAACGGCCATCGTCTCTACGAGCTATGTGCCCCGCCCACTGCCACTTGGTTTTAGCAATTCTGCGAGCTATGTCGGTCACTTTGGTTCTCCTGCGGATCTCCTCATTTCTGATTCGATCACGCAGGGAAACTCCAAGCATGGCCCGCTCCATCGCCCTTTGGGTGACCTTGAGCCTTCTTATGAGGCCCATAGTAAGCGACCACGTTTCGGATCCATAAATCAACACTGGCAACACACAATACTCGAAGACTTTTGTCTTGAGACACTGCGGTATTTCGGACGTGAGTATATTGCGTAGCTTCCCGAACGCTGCCCAGCCGAGTTGGATTCGACGATTGACCTCTTTCTCGAAGTTGGCCCTACCTAACTGGACTGTTTGTCCCAGGTATACATAATTGTCAACAACTTCGAGTGTAGAGTCTCCAACCTTCAAAGGAGTGGGTGCGACACGGACATTAGACATGATTTTTGTCTTGTCCATGTTCATTTTGAGACCCACTTGTTGAGAGGCTCTACTGAGGCCATCGAGTATTGTGCCTAGATCTTCCAAGGTTTCAGCCATGACTACGATATCGTCCGCGAATCGAAGGTGGGTGATGTACTCACCGTTGATATTTATGCCAAATCCGCTCCAGTCCAAGAGCTTGAAGACATCTTCCAGGGCGCACTTTTAAGTAAATAAAAACTCTTAAAACTCATTAATTTATGCAAGTAGGCTTTTAAAAAGCACTTTTACACGTCTCAGCATTAACCCTACCACTGCTTCGGGACAATAAATGGGCCAGCGCTGAGAAGAAGCAGCGCAAGAAACTCTCGCCCGTATTCACAAACATTACTATGAGGTCTCACAGTGCGCATAGAAGCACAGGGTGACACACGAACCAATCACAGAGCTCTATTCAACGCTGTGCGTTCGATTTGCTGCTTCACTTAAGCAAGCATCGTTTGTGTATACGGGCGTTAGTCACTATTGTCGGCCTCTTTTTCAAGGGTTTATTATAATAAGAAATATCAATTTTCTGCCAGTCAACATTATCAATTTCTTTCACCGATAATCCGAATCAGAATTCATATCACGCGATTTACCTCGAAATAATGTAAAAACACTTCAAAAATTGCTCATAGACGCCATCCAGCCGCGTATTGGCTAAGTCCATCAGTATGCCGGCGGCGCGTTGGCAAACAGATCAGCGCGTTTGATTGAATTTGCGCACGTCAATCACTGAGGGGAGAAGAATACGTCAAATCTAACAATATAGTGGCGGTAGGTGGGAAATAAAAATCAGTTTTTTTTACATTGTAAAATCCTATAGCCGCCAATGAAATACATTATTACCTCTTATTCATCATCATCATTTCAGCCATAGGACGTCCACTGCTGAACATAGGCCTCCCCCAATGCTTTCCATGTTGATTGATTGGTAGCGGTCTGCTATCAGAAATGAGGAGATTCGCAAACGAACTAAAGTCGCTGACATAGCCCGACGGATTAGCAAGCTGAAGTGGCAATGGGCAGGGCACATAGTACGCAGAACTGACGGCCGATGGGGCAGCAAGGTTCTGGAATGGAGGCCGCGTACCTCTTATTATTACAATTTATTACATCTTTTCAATTTCATTTGTCTAAATCAACTTTACACACTTTTGCTAGCAATAATCAGTCAGTACAAAATTGCAATTTTGTAGGCAGCGGAACATTTTTCGGTGCTTAAAACGACAACTGAGACAACGACTGAGTTGCACCAACTTATTATAACCGTAACAATACACTAAGGCCCAGAACAGACGGTGAAAGGCAACTGCAACGAAACTGCAACTGCTAATTACTTTTGAGTTGCATCTAAGTTTCTGTCATAGCGTCCGTTGAGAGACGACACATGACGCGACCAGTTTGAAACTTTCAGTTTATTTATTTATTTATTTGAACACCAACAAGGTTACATTGAGGCTTCACAAAAGTAACTATAAAAAAGTTTCAGTTTCATTCATCAGAAAGTGGCAGTTTCGTTGCAGTTGCGTTTCACCGTCTGTACTGGGCCTAACCGGCGCTTTTTGTATGGAGTTTGACAGATTTTTGACGTTTGTCAAAGTTAAAGTAAGATGGTGCTACTTAGCCTAAGATGTTGACCTCTTTTTTTAAACGGTCGCCACAACCATTTTTGTATCTACCATTTATCAACTAAACGAAAAAGTCAATCACGTAATTTAGTTAGAAAACCTCCTTTGCGGCATCGGAACTAAGATCTAGGTGGCGCTAGGAGCGAGATCCGGTAGAGGGGATATCCAGTATCCTGTCGCGTTCCACCGCGTAGGCGTTGCGGGTATCGCTGGAAAAGTTGTTGAATTAGCAAAGGAAGTTGCAGTCTAGGCCGACCTTTAGTAATGACGTTGCAAAAATTATTGCCGTGGTTTAGGGCGTGTACAGGCGACAGCACGTGAAGCTGAACATTGCATTTTATGTAGTTGTCATAAGAACTATATTTCGCAATAACAATTTATTAGTTTGATGTGCTGTTGAGTTAATGTCAAAGGCGCCCTCCATAATTGATCAACGTTAAGTCTTGTATTCAAAAATGCTTTGTCTCTTCATTGAGTTAAATTAAAATTTGGCAGAAAGAGACCCAAATCGCTTTTGTGTCACAGAAATCTTGTTGTAGTAACGGACTTAGTTGCAGCCAGATTTCTATCTTTCCCGGTTTCAGATTGAAAGAAATTGACAGAATGAAATCTGATTGGTTATTCAAAACATTTCTCTGCTTCGTTCCGTCTTGGTGGAAACCGGACCTTAATTTGAACTTTGTGAATTTTCTGTTGTACTGCTGTCTGAATTTAAAGGTAGGTATTTATCATACTAATGCTATAATCTTTTTCCGCAGGGGTGATGGCGAGGGCTGAGGCGCGCGGGTGATGGCGCAGACTCCCTTCACCGCGCTGCCCTGGGGCGTGCCCTACCAGTACAGGTAACTAACTACGTACAGGTGATGAGGTGACCTGTCAGCCAGTACAGGTGACCAGTTACCAGCCTCTGTAATACCCCTTCACCATAGCATTCACGTCAGACAGACCCTTGGCGGCCGATTAAAATGCGATGGCGATACTACTGATTTCTACTGATCGCCATCGCTCACGCGAGCTGCACGCGTTTTAGTTACTGAATTGCTATACAAAAGAACCACGACCGCTCTGCCAAGAGCGTAACGACTAAGAAGAATACAAAAGAAGGTACTGTAATTGGTCAGCTTCTTTCAGATTTTTGTATTTTACCCAATTTTGTATTAACACTGATTTCAACCTAAGAATTTCAGTTGCCGTGCACATCTGTTACGAGCCGAACGCGTCACCTGTTTACGCTCGGGATACAGTCAAAGAACCGGTTCCTTATCGGCCTGCGCTTGCGGCGGCAATCGCGCTGCGTGCCGGCCGTGTATTATTCGAGTAGTAAAGTTCAATTATGAGCTTTATATCCAATGGCGAGTGAATGCGAACTGGATTGCAGTGAGCGCGGAAATAACACTGATATTTTAGAAGATATTGTAGCGGACATAACACAATTAGAGGAGAATAACATGGATTTGGAAGACGGACGAATAACAAAACGACTAAGGGAGAATAATGAAGAGGAAATATGGACTACAGTTTCTAGGAACTCTAAAAAGAAAGCTAGAACACAATCAGAATTTGGTCCCGAACATTTACCGATACAAATATGTGTTACATCAAAGGAAAAATTACCGAAACAGTTTGCTTTAGCAAAACTTCTACAACAAAATAACATCGCTGACGTCATTAAAGTAAAATATGTAAACCCATATAAAATACTTGTGAATTTTGAGAATGAATCAAGTGCTGACAAATTTTTGTCTTGCTCGGTGTTTGACAATTTGAATTGGAGAAGACAAAAAACTTCAGAAGTTGGTCTCTCGTACGGAATTATTAGAGATATAGATTTAGAACTGTCAGAGGAAGAATTAGGTAAATACTTAATTTCTGAGAAAGAGATTGTATCACTAAAAAGACTAAACAGGAAAAACGCGGATGGCTGGACCTTCAGCGAGACTATCAGAATAGGATTTAAAGGCCCCTCCACACCCAACTATGTGTATCTATTTGACGTAAAAATAAAAGTAGATTTGTATGTTTTTCCAGTAACGCAATGTGCAAAATGTTGGAGATATGGTCACTCACAAAAACTTTGCCCGGCGAACAAAATCATCTGCCCTAAGTGCGCCAATTACCATTCTAACTGTCAAACGAAGACATACAAATGTGTCAATTGCTCAGGTGGTCATATGGCACTATCGAAAAATTGCCCTGTATACAAAAGAGAAAAACGAATTAGAGAACTTATGTCTGAATATAATTGCACATACCAAAAAGCCATTTCTATTTACGTTCCTCCTTCGCCTCAGCCCAATTTAATTGAAGCTACTCCAACCCAAGAAACTCATGTTTACACGCCCGGTATCACAGAAGCTGCGTCGAATCAACCCTCAAGTTTCTCGCCATCGTATGCTGAAGTACTGCAAAAAAATACACAACCAGACTCAGACGACATGACTCGTATGGACGTTGATAAGAACAGACGACTTCAACGGAAGAAAAAAAAGAAGAAGAAAACTCCCTTCTATCTGAGCGAAAATGTAGTTGCTGATATAGAAATAACAAACTCTGAGATGACGTCTGACCCTAACAACGAAGAGTCACTTTCGTCGAGTGGCCCGCCAAACTCAACCCCCATAATAGGACACCAACAACAGGACAAGCCCTCATCATTTACAGAACTATTACGAAAACTGAAACAAGTTATCATAGACAAGAACAACGGACTAGTGGCAACTCTTAAAGTATGGCTAAAGATTATTATTGACTGTATTAATAACTTTCTTAAAAACTTAATACCCAATTTCTCTAACATAACTAACTTTTTCAGCTCTTTAAATGGGTAGCCCGCTGAATAATATTGCCAATTTAAATTTATATCAATGGAATTCGCGTAGTCTAAAACCAAAAATTAGATCTTTAGAACAGTTGTTAATCCGAGATAACATACACGTAGCTGCTATTTCTGAAACTTGGTTGGATCCAGATGCCCTTTTGAATATTAGTAACTTTAATATCTTTCGCAGTGACAGGGACACACCCGGCGGGGGCGTGGCCGTAATAACACACAGATCCGTTCAAGCACAACAAATCCAAATAAGTAATATTGGGTCTAGTATAGAGATAGTGCATGTCAAACTGTTTAATTGTGATCGAATAGAGAGTGTAATTGCTTTATACTGCCCCCCGGACGCCCAAGTTAACCAACGAGTATGGGACTCAATATTCACAATTCGGAGTAATAAGACTATCTTACTAGGGGACTTTAATGGCCACCACACTAATTGGTCTTATAAAACAGACATTCGGGGCTCCCAAATACTAGACTCGGCAATAGACAACGGATTTATTGTACTAAATGACGGCAGCCCTACTCGTTTGCAATTGGTTGATAATACTTTGAGACAATCAGCCCCAGATTTAACTATAGCATCTGCAGATGTTGCACTTAACTTTTCTTGGTCAGTGACTAACGAGACACTAGGAAGCGATCATCTAATTATAAAAATATGCACATCCTTCTCAAAAAACACGGCTTTTAAAAAAAAAAGACATTTTAAGAAAGCAGACTGGGAGGGATACTCTTCTCATTTGGAATATACACTCAACAATTTTAACATCGCCGACGATCTTCAAACATCATATAATGACTTAGTCTATTGCATTCAGAACGCGGCAGAGAAATACATTCCATATACTAAAACGAATCTTAACCCTAGTAGCAAATTTAGACCTAAATCGTATTGGACCCCGGAGCTATCCCACTCAGTAGCATGTCGGCGATTGGCACTGTCCAGGTTCAGACGCAATCCTACTCCTCAAAATTTAATACATTTGAAAAACAAAATTAGCGAATCTCAAAAACTACTGAGGAACACTCAAAGAGAGGCATGGCACGCATTTTGCTCCTCTCTAGATGAGAGGTCATCTGCTACTGATTTGTGGAACAAAATGCGATGGATGAAGGGTCACAGGAATCCCAGGCAACACGTTGATGATAGTAAAGCCAGTCAGTTGTTACATAACCTGTGCCCTGACTCTGTTAATCCGGATAAGCCAATATTTCAATCAGTTAACGTAACTTTAGACTCGCCTATCACTTTAACAGAGTTAAGTAAAAGTATTAAAAATAAGGACTCGGCTCCGGGTATTGATGATATATCGTTCTCTATGATTAAAAATTTGCCAAAGAATGCCAAACTTGTTTTGGTGCAGCTGTATAACAGGTTCTATTTACATGGGTTTGTACCAAAACAATGGCGCAATATTAGAATCATCCCTATTCCTAAACCAGGAAGAGACCCACCTTCAGATTCTGCCTTAAGACCTATATCGTTATTATCATGCCTATGCAAAATTTTTCATTCGATTATACAAAAAAGATTAGAGTGGTACCTCGAAAAAAATTATATGTTTTCGGAAGACACTGTGGGTTTTAGGAAGAGTAGATCGTGTATTGACTGTCTGAGTCGTCTAGTGAGCTTTATCCAAAAGGGATTCTGTTTAAACCAAAAGACAATTAGCTGTTTTATAGATATCGATAATGCCTATAACAATGTTGATACAACTAGCCTCTTGTTGAAACTCGATGGCCTAGGTATAGGGCATAATCTATGTTCGTATCTATGGGAATTTTTGAGAGACAGATGTCTCACAATTGAAGTAAATAACACAAGTTTTACCCGTACTTCTGGACGTGGTTTGGCTCAGGGCGACCCATTATCACCTCTATTGTTTAACGTTGCTACTATTGACATTTGTAAAAAAATTAATAATAACTATGTACACATATCCCAGTATGCAGACGACTTTGTTCTCTATGCTTCTGGAAAGAGTTCTCAAGAGTCAGTTAAATATCTACAACGCTCTCTTAACCAAATCAGCACACTATTAGCAAGTTTAGGTCTCGAAATTTCACCAACTAAAAGCAAAGTTTGTATATTTAAAAAAGGTATAAATAGGGAAAACATCTCTCTCAAAATTAACAATTTTGACATACCAATGGCGAACTCTGTTAAATATCTAGGATTATGGCTAGATTGCTCTCTTAGGTGGGGAAAACACATTAATGAAGTAGCGGAAAAAACAACTAAACTGATAAACATTTTAAAAATAGTAGCAGGAGCCAACTGGGGTGTTCATCCTCGATATTTAAGACGGTTGTACATATCTCTCCTCAGAAGTCGGATGGATTATGCCGGGTTTCTTTTTGGTGACAGCTGTCAAACTAATTTGAATAAGCTGGATAAGATCCAAAATCAGGCTATGCGAATTATTGGCAGTTTTATTAAAACAACTCCTATCCATGTTATGGGAAGCGAGCTGGGCTTACAACCTTTACATGCACGTAGACTCTATCTGGCGGGAAAATATTATTTAAAATGTAAATCTTTACGATACAACAACAAAACATTCACGTTAATCGACGAACTCTCTTCTCACATTAATAAATGGAACAGAAAAAACAAACCAATTATAATACTAACTCACGACCTTTTTAAATCAACACAAATACATGTAAGCAATAACCTAGAAATGTTTAGTTTTGATTTTTGGATAACATCTATTGATCTAGGAAATAACTTAAGACACGACATTAAAAATGTTAAATTATCAAAAAGAACATATAACCCTCTATCTTTAAACAAACTCTGTATAGAATACTTAAATTGTGAATACCCAGAATACTACCCGATATTCACAGACGGATCCAAGGAGGGTAATGAGGCTGGTGCAGCATTTTTTGACCCCCAACAGAATTCACACATGTGTTTCAAAATTGACGCTAATATCTCAATTATGTACATAGAACTTTTGGCAATAAACGAAGCTATATCTTATGCAAATTCTCTCAACCACGATAAAATTGTTATTTTGACAGATTCCAAAAGCGCTCTCCAACACATTGCTCGATGTACCTCGACTATTCGAGGAACACCGATAGCATATTTGATCATCAAACAACTTTTGGAATCCAAACAAAATTATAAAATTATTACACTTCAATGGATCCCCTCTCACGTAGGGATTTCGGGTAATGAAAAAGTCGATGCACTGGCCAAACAAGCCTACTGCAATGGAGAGACACTAGATGTTCAACCTTTCTATTCTGACCGACTGTATCTGGTTAAAGACGTTTGTTATAAGGCTTGGAAGGAGTATTTTGATATAAGGTCAAAAGAAAAGGGCATCTGGTATAAAACGATACAACCTGAACCTCTTATTATACCTTGGTTTGACAAATGTGAGTTGAGTAGACGAAATATTGTTCTGGCTTTAAGACTTCGATCCGGCCACATTCCAACTAGAAAGTTCAAATATTTAATGGGCTTAGAACCATCTCCCTTGTGTGAAGACTGTGGAGTCATTGAAGACGTCGTTCATGTCTTGGTGGAATGTGTCCGGAACGGGCAGGCCAGGTCTCAGCTGTTCCAACCTGACGGGTGTTCGGTCGGCAGGTGCAACAGCATCCTGGCTTCTCCTATGTCGGAGGAGGCGAGAGCCTTATACTGTGTTTTTCTAGCTTTTTAGTTTCCTAATTTTAGACAATAAGACACAAATACATTGTACCTAAAATATTATCTAGATATATTGTACCTAAAGTTTGTATCTAATGGAGCGACATTGTCATCTTGACAAAGCTCCTTAAATAAAGAGGAAAAAAAAAAAAAAAAAAAACCTAAGAATTTTACAGCAAGTGGTTGAATCTGCAAATCCATTTTCTTTTTCTACCTTTTATTTGATTCATTTGAAAATGACTCTATGCTTCCGTTTCCACGTGTAGCCAGTTAGGGACTCTTGAATCATTTGAAATCAAATCAAATCAAAATCGTTTCTAAGTATATTAAATAGTCCACCGATTCATCCAATAAATAAGGCAGACAAGGTGTCTGTCTTATTTAATAACTACAGGTCTAAGCCCGGTCGCCGAGCACGTATATAGAGCTCGCACACTCACTGCGGGCGCCCATCGCACAGTCGCGACAGCAAAATAATTACGCGCGAGCGATAAGGATGGGTAGCTTGGGGTCATTGGACGAAATTCTATGTGCTCGGTGACCGGACTATAGCACATATCTGAGTAATTGCCTGAGGTATAGGAAAAGCACGGGATAGGTGACATTGACGTGACAGAGCATACAAGTCTGAAGTCTCGCTGAAGTTTGACGTCACAAAAACTATCCGCCGTGCTACTCCCATACCTCAGGTACTCTCAGTTATGCGCTAGATCTATGGTTAGCAGAATATTAAATGTTTTCTGTATTCTTATTCTTGTATTCTTATTAGTGAATCTGTATTCTTATGAGAAACTAGCAGCCGCCCGCGACTTCGTACGCGTGGATTCCGTTTTACCCCCTTCATCTATCTTACGCGGTTTAGATTTTTTCATACAAATGTTTTTTCCCGCTAACTCCCGTTCCCATTGGAATTTCGCAATATCCTGTTGTAACTAAGCTTTAAGTTTACTAAGGTACCTGCATGCCAAATTTTAAGCGTCTAACTTAAGCAGTTTAGATTTTTCATACAAAAGGATTTTCCCGCTAATGCCCGTTCCCGTGGGAATTCCTAAGTATCCTATAACCTACCCAGGAGTATGAAGAATAATTGTACCAAGTTTCGTTAAAATCCGTCGAGTAGTTTTTGTTTCTATAAGGAACATACAGACAGACAGACAGACAGACAGACAGACAAAAATTTTACTGATTGCATTTTTGGCATCAGTATCGATCACTAATCACCCCCTGATAGTTATTTTGAAAATATATTTCATGTACAGAATTGACCTCTCTACAGATTTATTATAAGTATAGATATAGATAAAGTGTCTTTAACCATAAATGTTTTCTCCCCGCAGAGACCCCGGGGCGGGCGGCGCGCGGCGGGACTACGACCTCGCGCCGCACTACACGCACGCGCACGCGCACGCGCACGCCAATGCTATCACGCACGTGCCGTGAGTATACCCTGATAATCATCATCATTATTATTTCAGCCATAAATAGTACTGAGCCCGACATAGCTCGCAGAATTGCTAAAATCAAGTGGCAGTGGGCGGGGCACATAGCTCGTAGAGACGATGGCCGTTGGGGCAGAAAAGTTCTCGAGTGGCGACCACGGGCTGGAAGACGTAGCGTGGGCAGGCCTCCTTCTAGGTGGACCGACGATCTGGTGACAGTCGCGGTAAGAGCCTGCATACGAGCAGCGCAGGACCGTTCATTGTGGAAAACCTTGGAGGAGGCCTTTGTCCAGCAGTGGACGTCATTCGGCTGAAACGAACGAACTGAGCCATGATGCCAACCCGCTGCTGGAAGACGCCATCACAAAGACCACTGAGTCCACCATGGTCCAGTGTACTCGCGACGCCTCTAACCGTCAGAAATGGAAGCACATCGCCAGGAGAGCTACCCTCGGAGATGACACCACTCCACCATGTACCTCGTCAGCGCAACCACGACCACTCTGACAAGAATGTCCGACTAAGAAGAAGAACTGAGCCACAGTTCCAGCTACCCATGATGTCGTCTCGTTCTATCACAAAGAATCGCCTTTTGATAAGAGCTAGAGAAAAAACGAAAATGGGTAGCTGGAACTGTGGCGCACTGTGTCCACTGCTGAACATAGGTCTCCCCCAATGATTTCCACATCGCCCGGTTGGTAGCGGCCTGCATCCAGCGCCTTCCTGCTACCTTTATAAGGTCGTCGGTCCACCTTATGGGTGTATATCGTAATAGTATGTAACCCTTTCCGAATTGATAAGTCTGCTATGACTTTAAGCACTTTAAGGGTTAGGGCGGGATTAAAGTTTCCTAACATAAAATCTATTTACTTCGTCATAAAATATTGGACACGTAATTTGTTATTTTTCAATCAAACAAACAATATTTACTCTGATAATAATGATGACGCGTTGAAGATCCGCGTGACGTCATAGTGATTCGCTTTACTACGTAGTAAATAGTAATTTTACGAGCCCCCTTTGAACTTTGGCGCGTTTTATCATAAACTAGCTTTCCGCCCGCGGCTTCGCCCGCGTGGTTTGTTTTTTCAAGTCTGATTCTTTTTTGTTATAGGTACCACGTTTTATAGTGACTGACGTTTCATGTCAAGTCACACGGGAATGCTGTCGAACGGGATAAAAAGTATCCTATGTCCTTCTCCTGGCTCTAAACTACCTCCCTGACAATTTTTAGCTAAATCGGTTCAGCCGTTCTTGAGTTATAAGTGGAGTAACTAACACGACTTTCTTTTATATATACACAGGGTGGAAACGATAAGTGATCTCACACGATTATTTCTAAACTATACAAGATATCGACAATCTTATTACTGATCCTGAGCTCTATCCAACGGTACTAATAATAGGTTACAAAATAAACTGGATCTATCTGAAAATTCAATGTTTCCAGCCTGCATACATTTAGTAAAACCACATAATATTAAAAACTATACAAGATATCGAAAAACTGGTTACTGATCCTGAAAGTGCTTCACGAGCTCTATCCAACGGTACCAATAATAAGTTATAAAATGAACTGAATCTATCCGAAAATTCAATGTTTACCAACTTCCATACAATTACTACTGCCACAGTCATGGCACTCATGTCTTGATAATATTATAGCAAGTAAAGCCTAAAGCCAATGTTTTCCATTAATAATTTAAAAATCAGAATGCAATTTACGAGTTAATTTCAAGTGTTTATTATTTAAAATGAAAAAATAACACTTCTAATATTGAGTGGCTAGCATAGCGGCATACATTTAGTATGGAGGCTGAAAACATTGAATTTATGCATAGATCCAGTTAATTCTGTAACCTATTACTGATATCGTTTGAAAGAGCTCGTGAAGCACTTTCAGGATCAGTAATTTGATTGTCGATGTCTTGTGTAGTTTAGAAATAATCGAATGAGATCACTTATCGTTTCCACCCTGTATAGATTAATTACATTTAAAGTTAAAAATACGTGTTGGGTATTTTTGAACAATTTTAATTATCTAATTAAAATTATTGTTTTTTTATCCTCATCTTTATACACAGTACACTTATTACTCATAGGTTTATAGGCGCACCATCTTACTGTAACTTAACGTCAAGTATGTCTAACTCCTTAAAAAAAATACCAGTTATGGTCATAGTTACGGTTAAACTTAAGTAAGCTGGTGCTCAGCCTAACTATGAAACTTAATTCGACAGAACTAGCGCTACAAAAACTGACTGATTTTTTTTCTGAGGAATCTTTAAAGCTGTATCCAAAAGATATATTAATTTATCTGTTCCAGATGTAAAGGCGAAGAGGAACCGCGACCAGACTATAGGGAACATTACCACCTTCACAGGTGAGTTTTAAATATTGCTTTATCATACCACCATGTGCTCCGAGATCCATGATCCCCAACCCAACCCTCAGTATACCTACCTAAAAACTCATGAAAATATTTTTTGGAATACAAACCCTCAACATCCAGTTGGCATTATGAATCACCAAGCATCTATCAAGCATAAAGAACATTCGCAAGATCCGTGTGTCTTTCAGTAATATTGCCCACGACAATAAGTCTACTGGGCATCTCCCATTTTCAACCAATATGGCTGCAATGTCCACCGCCTTCACCGAGTCATCTAGACCGCACTGCTGGAGATGCTGAGTGGTCAAGTCATTTTGGTTCTAACAACAAATTAAATATTTAAAAACTGCATCTTATGAGTCAAAAACGTTCTTTCTTCCCTTCTTCTTTTCAGATGCAGTGCAGCGTACAGCAAGTGCGTGGAAGACACAGCTGAGGAGCCGCGGGACCGGGAGGAGGTGGTATCCAGCTCGGCCGAGCACCAGCATTGGGAGGAGAAGTTAGGTAAATCAAATCAAATCAAATCAAAAACATTTATTTCTTATGCAGGTTCTTCTCAGTCGGTACACTCTTGTCAGAGTGGTCGTGGTCATCATCTTGAATCACGATTCAGAGTGATGTTCCTCGTAATACGGCGCCATTCCTCGCGGACTGCAGCTTTCCGGGTACTTTCGCTAACCGAGCACTTAGTTGCGGCCCTGATCTGGTCCGTCCATCTCATTGGTGATCTACCACGTGGTCTGGTGCCCTCAACTTTTCCCTGCACTACGAGACGCTCTATGGAGTCATTACTGCGCCGAGATACATGGCCGAAGAAGGTTAAGGTCTTATGCAGGTAGGTATGGGGTATGCAGTTGAACTCGACTGGCACTAACTAACTAAAGGCTGATTTACACGTATTTTAAGTAGGTAACTAAATGTCCTAATTTATTGAAAAACAATGTTTCTTTTTTTCACATTCAAAGGTACAAAATATGCATTTACCGCGTACCGGAAAACACAGCGTGGGACATCCACCCACAAGGTGAACCGACGACTTGATAAAGCCGTGATAGGAGCCTGATAAGACCATGAGCGGGTGCCTTTTTGTCAGAGGGGCACAAGCAGTTAATTGTCCACTTGTTTATTTCTCTCTGTTTAAATCTATGTCTTGGCTGTATTGTATACGTTTCTTGCAAATAAAAAGTTTTCTATTCTATTCTATTCTATAAAGGAAACAGGGAGGCGCTGGATGCAGGCCGCTACAAACCATGCGATGTGAAAATCATTGAGGGATGCCTATGTTCAGCAGTGGACGTCCTGTGGGTGAAATGATAATCATGATGATAATATCTGTCAGTATCTATCCCACTACCAATCCAATGTAAACATTATATTATTATAATGCTTAATACATGGATGCTCATTTACATAAGACTTTCAAACTGTTTCTGTAAACTTTGCAGTGACCAGCTCGTTATGCAGTACGGCGTCCACTTCCAGGAGTGAAGCGGCTTCCCCACATCAACACGTCAGCACAACACATGCAGGTATATTCGCACCTCTCGTTCCCACCGCTGCAACTCCTGTGTAGCCAGGATCTACAGCTTGACCGCCAATAACCCAACCAGTGAAGGTCAAGTTTGTCCCGGGGGAAAGTTAACTGTCACTGGTATATGCCAGCTCGCACTCGTTTCGCTTACTCTTTTACAATGCGGTCTTTCCCGAATAATATAACCCACCTCTTTAAGATAAGTGAATAGGCACTTACAAGACCATCCTAACATCATGAGTGGTTGCAGTCATAATTATGCTTTTTGCTACTTAAAAATATATCTTCTCGATTCACTCATTCCCGTACTGTGATACTTTGATCGTGAAGCATTTGCTGTCATACGTTGGCTAGGTGTAATTCCATAGTAGCAGATCGGTTCATCGATTAAAACGCGCCCCACTTTTTGGTCGAGAGAAGCGCGGGGTGCGGGGAGTTTGATCCGAGCAATCCGAGCGTCATTATTGTAGTGTGCATGTGCACTTAAACTAAAACTTAAGTCTTTCTGTGTGTCCCAGGCGGCGGGCGGCGCGGCGCCTTACAGCTGTGGCAGTTCCTGGTGTCTTTACTGGCGGAGGGCGCGCGCTGCGTGGCCTGGACCGGCCGCGGGCTGGAGTTCAAGCTGCACGAGCCCGAGGAGGTAACCTGCATCTTATGCTGACGGCACAGAGTCGATAGTACCCCAGCAACGTGGCACATGAGCCTGAGGCAACCTGCGCCTGATGTTGACGGAACCGAGTCGATAGTAGCACAGCAGTGTGGCGCGTTGAGGCATCTAAACTGGCCGCAGGCTGGAGTTCAAGTTGCACGAGCCCGAGGAGGTAACCTGCACCTTATGCTGACGGCACAGAGTCGATAATAGCCCAGCAGAGAAGCACGAGCCTGAGGTAACCAGAGGTCTCACAGAGGCGATAATCTAAGTCCAGCAGTGTGGCGCGCTGCGTGGCCTGGACTGGAGTTCAAGCTGCTCGAGCCCGAGGAGGTAACGTGCACCTTATGCTGACGGCACAGAGTCGATAGTAGCCCAGCAGTGTAGTACAGGAGCCTGAAGCAACCTGCGCCTTGTGCTGACGGAACAGAGTCGATAGTAGCATAGCAGTGTGGCGCGCTGCGTAGCCTGGACTGTTCGCGGGCTAGAGTTCAAGCTGCACGAGCCCGAGGAGCTAACCTGCACCTTATGCTGACGTAACAGCGGTGATAGTAGCCCAGCAGTGAAGCACACGAGCCTTAGGCAACCAGCACCTTATGCCAGCGGCACAGAGGCGACAATAGGCCACAGTGTTAGCACCGGACCAGTTTAAACAGCCGCTGCTGTAGCTATCCTCCCTCATGCTGAGGCGACAGTAGCTCAACGACTTCAGTCAAATGACGCAAAGGGCAAAAAAAGAATGAGACATAGGCTCCTTAAGAGCATTTGACGATTTGCAAGAACTAATTTAATTAGTCTAAACAAATAAAGAAAATTTTAATTTTGATTTTGACGTCCGCTGCTGCGCAAAGCCTGCCCACAGATTTCCAAGCGACCGGTTCTACGCTCCTGCACTGCCAGCATCCAGGTGCTTCCCGCGACCTTCACCTGATCGTCGGTCCACGTAGTGGGAGGCCTGATGACAATATGTCTTCCGGTCCGTGGTCGTCACTCGAGATTTTTTTGTCCCAACGACGCTCTATGTCGCACTTCCATCATTTTCAGACCTTTCAGAATTAAGTTTACTTTCTCTCTCTAGAGAGGAAATCGTAGCCTTAAAAAAAGTAGCTTTAAAAGGCTAACTTAACAGTACTTCTTCTTTTCGTGTCGACAACAAACCTACACAGTGTCAGCCCAACTCCGCCACAAGAGTGGCGTTGTCAGCAGCACTCATCAAATCCTCCTGAGTGCTATCACTTCAGTACTCCGATTTCACGCTAACTACTCGTAAGCTAGTGTTTAGTATGGATAAAGTACCGATTCTATTCGCAGGTGGCGCGGCGCTGGGGCGCTCAGAAGAACAGACCAGCTATGAACTACGACAAGCTCTCGCGCTCGCTGCGCTACTACTACGAGAAGGGCATCATGCAGAAGGTCGCAGGTACGACTCCTTTCTTTAGGTGATCCCTCTGTCACTTAGGGATCAGTGACAATCTCATAAAACTCATTTTACCACTGCTTCGGGACAATAAATGGGCCAGTGCTGAGAAGCAGCGAAAGAAACTCAGTCACTATTATCAGCCTCTTTTTCAAGGGTTTACAGTCTTTAAAACTCATAAAAAAACTCATTCAAGTAGGCTTTTAAAAAGTACTTTTTCATGTCCCAGTATTAACCCTACCACTGCTTCGGGACAATAAATGGGCCAGTCCTGAGAAGAATAAATAAATAATAATAATTTCAAGGGTTAAATTCAAGGGTTTACATTACAGTCTTTAAAATATTGGTCTATATACGCATAGAGCCCTCAGTAGGTTAAAGAAATAACTACAGGTGATGCACCCAAGTAAGATTCAATAGCAACTTGACCTTATGTTTTAAGTTTGGGCTGACGCTTTGTCGTGTTGCAAAGGGACTGTTCCCACCACTGCAACTACTGTGTAGCCAGGATAATATAAACCGCCAATAACAAATAACTAAAGCCTGGTCCGTGAGCACGTAGAATCCCGTCCAATGCCCCCAAGCTACCCATCCTTATCGCTCGCGCGTAATTATATTGCTGTCGCGACTGTGCGACGCGCGCCCGCAGTGAGTGTGCGAGCGCGACAGCAACATAATTACGTGCGAGCGACAAGGATGGGCAGCTTGGGGTCATTGGACGGGATTCTACGTGCTCACGGACCAAGCTTTAGTCAAGGTCAAGTTTGTCCCGGGGGAAAGTTAAGCTGTCATTGGACCCGCAATGAAATTAATCAGAAGAATTTGTCGTGTTGCAGGCGAGCGCTACGTGTACAAGTTCGTGTGCGACCCAGAAGCCCTGTTCAGCATGGCGGCGCCGCGCGCGCGCTCGCCGCCCGCCGCGCCGCCCTACGAGCTGCTGTACCCGCCCTACCACGACCCGCGACGATACTACAACGACCTGCCGCACTACGACGCCTGAGGACTCTGAGCAAGAGCTCAAAGCGGGAAGGCCCGCCCTGGAAAAACTGTGCACATTTCAGTAAAACCCATATATCATTGGCTGAGGTTGCATGCCCATATTACGACGCACCTGCGCGACGCATACCTGCCGCACTACGACGCTTGAAGAATGGAACTATTCCGACCAACTAACTATATGTCATTGAAACTGTGCGCATGCTAGTAAATACCCACAAAATGATTTACTGACGTGCTCATGCTCATATCACAAAATGCATCAGCTACCCGCGACGATACTACAACGACCTACCGCACTACGACGCCTGAAGAACACAACTAAATAAGTAATTGAAACTGTGCCCATACTAGTAAATACACACAAAACAACCTGCCGCACTACAACGCCTGAGGAGTCTTCGTCCAGGCAAAACTGTGTACATTTCAGTTAAACTGTGCTAATGTCAGTAAATACCCATAATATCATAAGTGACGTGCTCATATCACTGTACGACCCGCGCCGCTACTACAACGACCTGCCGCACTACGACGCCTGAGGAATCTGTGGTCGCCCAGGAAAGACTATGCACAATTCAGTAAAACTGCGCATTTCAGTAAAACTGTGCACATGTCAGTAAATACCCACAAAACCTATGCTAGCCGCATTATGATGCTTGAGGACTCTGAGCTATGCCCAAGCAAGACTGTGCACAGTTCAGTAAAACTGCGCATTTCAGTGACTACCCCTAAATTGGCTGATGTGTACAAATTTACAGCCCGCGCTGCTACCAGCTACCTATAATATCCTGTCGCACTACGACGCCTGAGGAGTTACCTACACAACTATTCCAACATTTCCAACAAATATGTGATTAAAACTGTGTGCATATCAGTAAATTACTTTCCTTACTCGTTTGAGGAACATGTACGGCTAAATGCTCATAATGAGTAGGCAGTATTTGGAATGCATTTTGTAAACACGCGCTCGCTACCTGCGCTGTTTCTTTAACAAGTTACACATTGAGTATGTATTGCATAATGTAATGTCAAAGAATAATAATATGATCATTAGGTACTCGTAATAATTATTACTTAGTTATTGTAAAGTAATTTTACAGGAATAATTTAATTTAAGGGTTACAGATAAATAAGCAAGTACTTACTTACTTGAAGTTACTGAACTAGGTAATGTATAAAAGAAAAAAAATGTGTAGTATGTTAAAATTCCTTTAAAAATCCCACCTATTTTATGTAGACCCTAGAAATAGACAATAATGTTTCATGCACTCTTTCTTTACAAAATTACCATCATTATTATTAAAGGAATAATTAAATTGAAATATTAGTTAGACATGCAAATTAATTTTAAAAAAAAAGTAAGCTAGGAAGGCTTTTAGTCCAGGCTAAGGGCGGGGACTTTTGCTATGTTCACCTCCTAACTAGTCTAAATAAAGTCCCGAAGTCAGAAATTGTGTTCCACGGATTTCCATCTATACCTAAGCTTTATTGATTGGACTATTTTACCAAGATAAATGTTTTGAATAAAAGTTAAAACTCCCAAAAATGCGTTTAAAACTTGATTGTAACAGTTGCAATCACTTATTAATCCAATCATCAGTTAAATCATCAATCAATACATATCAATTCGTTTAATGTAAACACAAAATAAGTAAAATGACGCATCATCCCATTTCTTTATTGGTTTGCAATTGGCCACGCTTACTCAGCACAAATACGCACCGATTTAACATACAGGGGGTATTTATTTAGTCAGTTACTAATTTAGAACAATCATTACAATGGATGGACAAAAAGACATCTTGTCCACACCCTGTGTTGTCAAAAATAACAAAAATGTCCTAAAAGATCTCGATCTCTCCAACAATAATAGTAACATTGTTGTATTTTGTTAGTTGGAAAGTTAGCCAGTTCCTCTGTGGTTGAGAATTCCGGGTGAAGCATCTATCAAACAAAAGAATGATACTACGTAAGAATCTAATTAATAATTTAATTAATAAGTAAGTTGTATATGAGATAGGTTACATAAGGTTTCATTATTTTCGGCTGTGATAATTTATTTTAGTTAGTTTATTTTATTAAAATCTTTTCAAACGTAACTTTAATCGTTGATTCTTTGTTTAGTTCTAAGATAGACAAACCCTTCCTTATTGAAGAAAATTGATTTTCATCTAATAAATGTATCTTACAGCTTAAAGTGTTACCTATATTAATGTCGTTAAATCACATAAGTATTTTAAACTTCAACCCTTGATATTTAGATTTAATTTAGCAAAAAAAGACAGCCGGATTTATCGTAACTGGACAGAATTACCTAGGTTTGACATAAAAAATATACACTCGGCATCAAATAAATCGCACCTCCCGCGACAAGCACTTATCAAACATATGCATCCCCACTTCCCACCAACATTGGTACCATTTGAAAGCCTAGTTCTAAACTTCATTTCATTAAAGGAAAGGTTTTTACCCCAAAAATGTGTCTGTAGAAGAATCCAGAGTCACTTCTTCAAAAAATAGGTAGTTACACTATAGCCATTTTTTATGACTATAAAACTGTTAAGTGGGGATTAATCGCTATCCATCTGTTAAAGAGGACACGTGAGATCTTTATTTGGTTTTATAACCATAAAAATTGGTCTAATTGATCCCAGAGGTGAGCCCAAAGTGAGGTCTATTTACAAGTCACATTTATGGTATATGTTAATCATTTATTTAGAAATGAAATTTATTTTTCTTTAAGGATATTTATTGAGCTTTCAAAAAACACCAATATTGTTGGGGTACCATGATTGTGTCAGAAGAAAATCTTTAAAGTTCGCGTCGCGGAAGGTGCGGTTTATTTGATGTTGAGTGTATGTACTATTTATGTATTTAGTTATATTTAGGCATAAATATTTTAGATTAGTTAAATAAATAGTTAAAATTGTGCAATACTAGAAAAGGAGACGAGGATATTGAAATTATTGTGTGACTGGAAGGCAATTTGGAGGTGGTTTCTACGGAATATCATAGATGTAAGGGAACCCAAGCAATCTTGTGAATAATAAACATAATTGTCCATGAGTTTTGTTTTATTTGGACATCAAAGCTAGGTCTGTCCCAAAGGTGGGCATTGGACTGATGCCGATTCGAGGAAAGCTAGATACCATCGATCGCTGAAATATTGTGGTGAACTGGTGAACCGACACCTAACACTAGCATAAAAATATGTATAACTTACTTACTTGGATAGGTTAACAGGCATTCACACTAAGTAAGTACTGCGGGATTTTGTAACACAAACACTTTTAAAAGGTAAAAAGGTATTTACCTTCCTGACGTTTCGACTCGGTTGCACGAGGCACGGTCGCGGGCAGACTGAAGAGATGCGGCGTCGTTTGCTCGGTCGCGATGAATTTTCTTCACTTACCCGCATTTGCTTTATTTTCGTCCGTGGTACAGTCAGTCTAACAAATCTTCCCGTGTCTCGTTTGACCTTTTTAAAAGTGTTTGTGTGTGAATTTACTAAAAATACAATAAGTACAACATGAAAGTTTAAAATGTTAACAGGAATATTTGTTACATAATTTCTTTACGATTTTACTAGCCTTATAAAAAAAATAGTTTATTAGTTGTAAAATTTTCTTGTTTCAGTATATAAGATGCAGATTCATACAAAAACTCTCCCTTCCTTTTCGAAAAATATATAAAGGATAGTCCTAAGTATGTGAGTATTTCTCAAAAAAAATGTACATTTTGAAAAAAAAAGTGTGCTTTGAAACAGTTCAAAAGTTTTATATTTATAAATCATCACACAAAAAAAACACACACACAATTTTGAAGGATGAATATTAATCTTTAAGATAACGAAGAATTATAGCTATAATCCTACTTATTACCAAATATTTAGATATTTTAAAAATAGTCCTTTTTTACCTTTCATACAAAAACCTGTTTGCCACCCTAGCTTTTTCATGTAAGGTACTTGATACAAATAAGGCCTACCTAACTTTAAATGCTTATATTTCAATAAATATTAACGCCAGTCAACAAAAACAAGGTTAATTAACTTCTTCCATCCTTTAATTTTAGCAATATTACAAAAAATAACACAATTTTTAATTAAATCTATTCAAAATAAGCAAATTACGAAACCACTGATTTTGGCTTTATTAAATCACCTACACGGAATAAGGCCTATATGATTCAAGTGCCTGTAGACCTTAAAATTGAGGTTGTATTAAACAAAATGCGGTCTTATAACATTAAACACGTCGATTTGTTTGCGTTATCAAAATTTTACATACCAAGTAAACAGAAATATACTGTATATCTCTAGATAAACTTAAATTCCACTTATTAAGAATAATACATAAATTATAGATAAAATTAAATATTCATAGTAACAAAGTAATGATTCCTTACTTAAATTAACAAAAAAAATATTAAAAACAAACAATAATATTTTTTTGTATAGGGCTTATTAAAACACCGTGTTCGAATAAGGCCTACACATAAAACCAAAGTTTAGGAACATCATTTAGTCTTGATTTTTTGTAAACAAAATGAGATCTCAATTTTTGTTAGAACCAGGGCATAAAAAGGCTTCTGAATCATCTTTACGAACTCCTACACAATCTTTATGATACCACCAAAAGCAGTCCTTTATGGTAGCATATCTGCTACATTGTCTTCGAGACAGGCATGATAATACCAGCTTTAATTCTCCTATCCTTTAGAATTATACATACGGCTTTTTTTTCTTAGTTTTTATTGGTTTTGTATTTTGTTTCTTTTTTTTACAGGTTTAGTAATTTTTTTTTTACTCTGTTTTCTTTTTATTTTCTATGCTGTAAGTAACATTCTTATTAAATAAATATTTAGTTACTCTTTGACTCATTTAGTTTAATGAATTTGTCCGTAATCAGGTGTTGACATAAGTATCCAATATGGCCTACCATGCTGAAATAAGGCCTAGGCCTTATTAGATAACTCGCTCTTGTTGTCTTTAAAAATTTACAAATAATGCATCTATAGCCAGTAGTACAAATTAAGGTAATTATTAGCTAGTAAGAAATATTTAGAAACGATTACTAAGAAAAGCTTAATCTAAAACAGCGTTATTTTACCGAAAATTTAAGATGAAATCACCAGATTTTTATAAGAGAGCACGAAATCACCCACCACCTTAGAAGAACGCGTGCCAATTGGTGCTGGGATCGTGGATCGGGACGCTCTTGCACTCTACCGGGTTGTAGGGCATATGAGTACGTGTCCTTGAAGTATTATCCCGGTTGGATTTATTTATCTGTGTTTTCTGATGTATAGGCCTTATTAGAACGTAGGCCTTATTTGTATCAAGTACCTTATTTTTGTTTCATAAAATGCGATACGTAACTAAATTATTGTAAATTTCTTTGTATTATCGTTCTACAGTAATCGCAGTTTCTGTATCAAATTGATTTTCTATGGGATGTCATAATGAATTGGCAATTTAAAGCAAAAAAACAAAATGAGTCGCTCTCATTTACTATTTCGTTATTTACTCTTTAGTTACGATTTATTTCTACTTTCCCATGGTTTCTGAACAATTCCGTATTTATTTTACACGGACAACAATAGCTGCACTCTGAATGGCTGTTGGCCTAACGTCTCCGCCATAACATCTATCGCGAAAATTAGTGAAAACGTGTGTGTTTTGTGGGATTACTTTTTCGTAACAGGCAGTAAAATCAGCGATTTTATATAGAACGGTAAGTCTTCATTTAACCATTTTTGTAATACGTGTGGTACGAACATTTAGTAAGCTTTTATATTTGCTGTAACAAATTTTATCAAAAAAATACTTGTTTCTGATCTCATTTTGTCTAATATTTCGTTACGTTTTTTGCGAATTTCGTTACGTTACGAAAAAGTACCTACAACATAATGCTGAGTGTATACTGTTATTACCTGACTAAGCATAGTAATATTCACTACTTAATTAATTTCAAAAAATATAGAGCGTTAATAACAAAAGGATTGGATACTATCTGCTTTACAGAAGTGCCACCAGCAAAAAATTATCAAATCATTTAGATTACGTTTTTATGTGATTACTTCTTTTGTTTTTTTTAGGATTGCCGCCAAAAACCAATGCCGAAAGGCAAAGCTTACAGAGAACGACTCAAAATGGATAAACATGATGGAACAAAAATAATTTTATTAAAATAGTATGAATGATTACTCCCTTATTTTATTTCTAACCCCTTAATATTACTACCCCGTATTTGGGTGCATACTTACAAATATTTCGAATTGAATAAATAAAGAGCATTCACAATATTTCGCCAATGTATAACAAGCCTTATGGCCTTACTATTTCGTTACTACCGTTTCGTTACGTACATTTTTTTTGAGAAATACTCATGTATGCATGGACGAAGGCACCACGCGCTAACTTTTCACTGCGGTATGTTGTACCTATTTATTTTACAACAAACGTGTAGTCTGCTGATGTTCTATCAACTGTACCAGAGTAAATACAAATTTTGTATTTACTCTGACTGTACTCTTTCATCAAGGTGTAATAAAACTAACATAATTATGTAAAAAAACATTTTATTAAAGATAAACACGACGACAGTCTAATAATAACAATAACTATCATTAATACTCGGAGCAAATACGTACAGTTCGCAAAATAATATAATTTTCTCGATATTTTATTATCACATTAACAGTTAAATGAAGTAAGCAATATTTTTTGGCGCAAACTGTACATACGCATGAAAACAAAAGATATAAACTCATTACATGTACCTCAGGTCAGTCGTTATTATTAAATAAGGTCTATCCATTGACGCGGAGCGATATAGCGGAGAGGGATGCGGAGCGGAGATGCGGACTGTTAATACATCCATTGTGGTACGGCAATCTATAAGTATAGTGCCAGTTTTCACCATCAATACTTAATTTTTAAGTGACCCCTATGAAAACAAAATTGATGTTATGTGTTACCATAGGGACCACTTAAAAATTAGGGATTGATGTGGTGAAAACGCGGGTAGGTGTCCTGTACCTATAGGGCGTACATACTAACAAAGAAGTTGAAATTGAATTGCTGGAGAACACACCACATCCAGTTTATTCCGCTTCTTTCTCCGCTTCCGTGCTTCATTTCTCCGCTCCCCTTGAGTTATTCACATTTCACAAATGTATGAGTATTTAAACAAGTTCGCAAAACGTTGTCCAAGTGGGGCGGCGGTTTTAAGCAATCCTATCCTACTAATATTATAAATGTGAAAGTTTGTATGGATGTCTAAATGTAAACATGTTTGTTACTTTTTCACGCAAAAACTACTGAACGGATTTTGATGAAACTACATTTTTTTGTTTATAACACAGAATAACATATAGGCCATAATTTATGACAATCTGTGACAAACTAAATTTCACGCGGGTGAAGCCGCGGGCAAAAGCTAATTGGTTAATATTGGTACAGCGCATCTCCGCTCCGCTCCTCTCCGCTACAATGCACAGACAGCCTTAAAGCTCAATCTATAAATAGACACTGAGGTCTTCATTCAACACTAGATTCAAACCTAGAGCTTGGTATAAGTATAATGCCCGTTTTCACCATCAATCCATCAATTTTTAAGTGACCCTTATGGCATTTTGTTTTCAAAGGGGTCACTTAAAAATTAGGAACTGATGGTGAAAACGGGCATAAATCAAATATATTCACAAATGGTGCGTTAATTGACAGCTTTCAACAGTTTCTGTCAAAGTGACAGATTGTAACAATTGACAGTCTATTTTATCGTTATGCTACGTCTGAGGTGTTAATATTGATATTTATTTATTTTTAGATTATGAATGATACATAACAGCAGTACGAAATCAACAATATTTACATTGGTACAAATCTTGCTACAGAATAAGTCAAAAATACATTCTGTCTTATTCTCACATATTGAGTGTGAAAAAGACAAAAATATCTTTAGATTTGTATGATTACTACAGCAATGTGCGTTTTACTATTTAATACTCTATGACGGTTAAAGCAAATAATTTAATTTATTGCCATAACAAAAAAAAACAATATAACAGACATTTGACGAGTTGATATAGAAGAAAAATCTTTGATTTCCCTAAAAATAATAATAAGCGTGTTATAATAATGACATTTATACAATTTTAACTAAAGCCGGTTCTCCAGCGGGTGATTTGCGCTACACAATCAACAAAAACATTTCAACATTCAACAAAATTGGGATGACTGGTAATGAAATAGAAATTCTACATGTCCGTCAGACAGATAATTAAAAAATATTAGACTCGTATTTATTTTTTTCATAATCGAATAATTTGAAAAGTCGCGTGACGTCACTTTTGAGTAAAAAATCTACTCAAGCGTGACGTAACGCGCCATTTCAACTCGATATAGCACTGTTATTATTTAATTAGGAAAGAAAATAAAAAACACGAGTATGACGGACAAATAATGAGGGTTTCGCGAATGAAAAATCCGCCAGATGGCAATACGTAGACGCGAGGTCCAAATGCTGCATGATTGGTTATTTTTGACATGACATTGACAGATATGTCAAAATCCACCAATCACGCAGCAGTCAGACCCCACATCCACGTCCCGCCATCTAGCGGATCTTTCGTTCGCGAAAAACCTCATTGAAATTTTGTCATCTAGCCTATTGTCTAAAAAAAGTTGAATGTTGACATGTTTTTGTAGATTGTGTAGGACAAAACACACTCTGGAGACGCGGCTTGAAATACACATTTTACAAAAACAAATAACAATGTTTAATTATTAAAATATAACCTTAAATACATAATATATCAGAAGTATTGCACTTAATTGTTTTAAAATTATAAATTTTATTAATTATGAGCATTACATCCTCAAAATTTTAAAAATATAAATAAAAAACTAAAAGGTATAATTAAACAAACGCTACATGATTTTGGTTGTTATTTACATTTTTGTATACAAAAAATCTAGTATATTTTTGCAGTAGTTGATTAACATGTGCAATAAAAATATTAAAAAGCAATTGGGCAACTTTAAATAACCCCTGTATATTGCATTGTATAATAAACGAAATATTTCTTACAATTTTGCAACTGGTAACAAAATTACTACAGTGATATTATAGGCCTAGTATATAACCACAACATAACTGAGTTAGTACCTGAGGTATTGGAGCGGCACAGGAGGGGTGATATAATGACGTCAGCGAGACTTCAACGCCTCGATTGCGCTAATTTGTAATGTCTCCGTCAGACAGATAAATTAGAAAATATTAGACTCATAATTATTTATTTTCTTGCATAATTAAATTATAACAGTGCTACATCCTGTTGAAATGGCGCGTTCCGTCACGCTTGAGCAGATTTTTTACTCAAAAGTGACGTCACGCGACATTTCAACTCAATATAATACTGTAATTATTCGATTATGAAAAAATTTTCAAAAATATGTGTCCAAATTTTTTTTATTATCTGTCTGACGGACTACGAGTAAATAGAAATTCGATTTCATTACCCAGTCATCATCCCTATTCATTCGCTTTCATCTCTAGACTATACTCCAGTCACGCTCCAATTTCATTCCAGCTGATATGCAATGATAGCGGTAAAGTTCACGCGCAAACAAAGACGAAACAACGGATTTATGCACTTTCGATTAAAAGTCCGAACACCTTATTTTTTCACCAAAACAGCAAATGTTCGTGAAGTTTGACTTGCGGTTGAGATAAAGTAGCGTTCTATCAGCTTATACACAAAGACTCAGTAGCATTCCATTTATGTTAGCTTCGTTTGAACTAGCTGTCAAAGCGACACCGCGATACGGATTTGTCAATACAGCTGAAGTTCGTTCGTCGTCCAGTAGCGTTGCAGTTGAAAATTTTAGCGCAATCGGCGCCCAGATTTTGAAGTCTCGCTGACGTATGACGTCACAACACCCTCCCATGCCGCTTCAATACCTCGAGAACTGACCAGTACCAGCCAGTAGCCTTCAACGACAACAAATAGCTGAATGCGATCCTATCGAGTGATCGTTCTATCGAAATGACCCTTATGAATACGGATTTAGAGCTGTTTTTCAATGGGACGACTTACTGAACGTCAGCGAGATCTTGACTGTCAAAATACGTGAATTAGGCCACAGTTAAGTGCTAGACTTACAAGTACGAATGTATATCTTCATGTGCTATAGACTGTACTGCATTAAACGACAGACGAAAGTGCGTTTTATTAACATTAGCATAAGGCACACAACATTTAACATGTAAAAACTTTTAACTATTTCGCTAAATTTAGATACAGGGTGTAGCCGAGTACATTTAAAGGTCATAGCAGACTTATCAACTCGGAAAGGAATTAACACCGTATCGCCTTTCGCGAGCTGTCATCGCCTTACGCGCGTTGTCAACCGTTTACGTTACGGTGCGGATAAGTGTGCGTTGCAGTATGGAATTTCATACAAAGAATACTGACCGCCTCGAGTTGATACGGTTACAATCCCTTAGAGGCCTCGAAACGCATTATTTTCACTCAAACAGAAAAAAAAGCATTAAAATGTAACTAAACGACCACGCTACACCCTGTATCGTCTAAATTAAATAATATCAATACTATTTTATACACCTACCCTCTTATTCGCGTTAAACAGTCATTTAACAATGTTTTGTCTCTTTCATCACAGCAAAATAATTATTTGTCAGAAAAAGACAGAGCATTATTTATTAAACTTGTGAATAAAAAACCTAGAAGCTGCTTTTTATTAGCTATTCGGATTTTTTATTTGTAAATACAAACATACGTTTATTGTCAATCTTGGATTCAGTCAAGTTCGTTCGTAAAAAAAAAACAACTACAAATTAAGACATTTCATTTTTCAATAGGGATGATTTTAGATTTTAAAAACCCCTACTTTTTGTATGGCACCAAGACCGACATTGAAAAGTAAAAAAATATAATTCATCGATTACATGTACCATCGGCAACAGTGTTAACTATCCATTGCCTGTCATGTCGTCTCGTTCTATCGCAAAGAATCACCATTTGATGAGAGCGAGAGCAAAAACGGAAATGGATAGTTAAAAGTGTGGCCGTGTGTCACCCGGAATCCTCAACCACGGAGGAACTGGCTATCTTACCTCTAACTGCCGGAACACAACAATGCCGTTAACATTGTTGTTATGGCGACAGACTTAGGTAAGATGGTGGTAGCTAGCCAGGCGGACTTAGAACAAGCCCTACCACCAACCAAACCGAACAGAAAAATCTGCCCCCACTGGGAATCGAACCCGGGACCTCTGCGTCTGAAGCAGGTGGTCTTACCACTAGACCACAGAGGCGGTTTTTAAACATTCATTCCTTATTCAAACATCAAATTGTAACAAAGACGTGTTGCGAACTTTTTGGCTACTTTGGGTGTCACGAACTATGTATTTGACGCTAACTGTTTCGATTATGATTCCATACAAAAAGTTGTTGTATGTGATTGTGTATGATTTTTTTACATTGCACAAATAAATCAGTTGAAATTGATGCTCAAATAACCGCTCACAAAACTCTCTTTGATGAGCTTCAAAAAGTACTAATCATTTACAATTTTACAACCATAGCGACAACGGCACAACAAGCTTACTAGCACCTTATGCAGTTGTGATAGAATCTGATTTGAAACACACTGGAGGACGCGGATCCATAGGCAATCAATGTGGTAAGCTGCAAAGAAGAAAGAATGAAATTAAATCCATAATTAGTCCTCAATATAAGCTTAAAATTAAATCAAATTTTGATCTTAGTAATTTTGTCTGGAGTATTCTAATTTTTTATTTTGTCACATAATTTTATAGCTCTTCGAATAAATAACATAAATCGTTAGCAAAACAAAAAGCAATAACGGATTTTAAAATTAAAAACCGACAAGACAGAAACCTAAGTCATGTAAGTCATTACGCTTTTTAACAATTTATGTGTTCTATTTGATAAAGTAATTTGCTCCGCACGCTTTTGTACTAAGTGATGAACTGTATTTAAAATGAGGCAATAGGTATGTGAAAGTAATGCCCGTTTTCACCATAAATTCCTAATTTTTTGAGTGACCCCTATGGGAACACATAACAGGAATTAATTTGGTTTTAATAGGAGTCACTTAAAAATTAGGGATTGATGGTGAAAACGGGCATCAGTCTCTTATCTCGGACTCTTTGTCTCGGTCTCTTGTCTTGGTCTCTTGTCTCGGTCTCTTGTCTCGGTCTCTTGTCTCGGTCTCTTGTCTCGGTCTCATAATATCTCGGTCGCATGTCTCTGTTCAATCTACTCACCGTTAAACTCTTCCCTCCATAAGTTCTACCTATCCAGCGCGAGCGCTTGATAGATCCTGATCAAGATGAAGTCGTAGGTCGCGAAGGATATGCCCACCGCGATGGGAACAGGAGACCGCGACGGGAGACCGAGACGCGAGACCGAGACGCGAGACCGAGACGCGAGACCGAGAAGGAAGATTGCGATCGTTGCTTGACTTTAGACAATGTATCAGCGACAGTTCGCAAGCGAGACAGAGACAGGTTTCTGCCTTAGTCAAGTAACGGTCTCGGTCTCTTGACTCAGTCTTTTGTCTCGGTCTCTTGTCTCGGTCTCTTGTCTCGGTCTCTTGTCTCAGTCCCTTGTCTCGGTCCTTTGTCTCTGTCTCTTGTCTCAGTCCCTTGTCTCGGTCTCTTGTCTCGGTCTCTTGTCTCAGCCTTTTGTTTCGGTCTCTTGTCTCAGTCGCACGTCTCTGTTCAATCTACTCACTACTGACTGCTTGTGACCACGGCTGCAGCATCGCAGCCGAAACGTCAAGCCGTGAGTACATAATGTACCTCATTAATAAACGTCGCGTTAAGACCCGTGTCTTACTATTTTAATTGAAATAGAACGCGAAAGTTTAAAATCTTATAACCTACTCACCGTTAAACTCTTCCCTCCATAAGTTCTACCTATCCAGCGCGAGCGCGATGTCCCTAAGCGAGGACTTGATGAAGTCGTAGGTCGCGAAGGATATGCCCACGGCGATGGATACAGGAGACCGAGACGGGAGACCGAGACCGAGAAGGAAGATTGCGATCGTTGCTTGACTTTAGGCAATGTATAAGCGACAGTTCGCAAGCGAGACAGAGGCAGGTCTCTGCCTTAGTCAAGTAACGGTCGCGATCTCCTGTCTCGGTCTCTTGTCTCGGTCTCTTGTCTCGGTCTCTTGTCTCGGTCTCTTGTCTCGGTCTCTTGTCTCGGTCTCTTGTCTCGGTCTCTTATCTCGGTCTCCCGTCTCGGTCTCTTGTCTCGGTCTCCTGTGTCTATCGCGGTGCGAACCGCCACCTTTAGTCAAGTAAAGGTCGCGGTCTCCTGTCTCAGTCTCTTGTCTCGGTCTCCTGTGTCTATCGCGGTGCGAACCGCCACCTTTAGTCAAGTAAAGGTCGCGGTCTCCTGTCTCAGTCTCTTGTCTCGGTCTCCTGTGTCTATCGCGGTGCGAACCGCCACCTTTAGTCAAGTAAAGGTCGCGGTCTCCTGTCTCAGTCTCTTGTCTCGATCTCTTGTCTCGGTCTCTTGTCTCGGTCTCATAATATCTCGGTTGCATGTCTCTATTCAACCTACTCACCGTTAAACTCTTCCCTCCATAAGTTCTACCTATCCAGCGCGAGCGCGATGTCCCTAAGCGATGACTTGATGAAGTCGTAGGTCGCGAAGGATATGCCCACGGCGATGGATACAGGAGACCGAGACGGGAGACTGAGACCAGAGACCGCGACCGTTGCTTGCCTTTAGGCAATGTATAAACGTCAGTTCGCGAGGCAGACAGAGACAATTTTCTGTCACGGTTTCGGTCTCTTGTCTCGGTCTCTTGTCTCGGTCTCTTGTCTCGGTCTCTTGTCTCGGTCTCTTGTCTCGGTCGCATGTCTCTGTTTAATCTACTCACCATTTAACTAAATTCTCTCGTTCTACCTATTCAGCGCCAGCGCTATGTCCCTGAGCGAGGACTCGATGAAGTCGTAGGTCGCGAAGGATATGCCCACGGCGATGGAGACTGGAGACCGAGACGGGAGACCAAGAACGTAACTTAATTTTAGGCAATGTATAAGCGAGACAGCGACAGGTCTCTGCCTTAGTCAAGTTAAGGTGGCGGTTCGCACCGCGACAGAGACAGGAGACCGAGACACGAGACCGAGACGGGAGACCGCGACCGTTACTTGACTAAGGCAGAGACCTGTCTGTCTCTGTCTCGCTTGCGAACTGTCGCTTATACGTTGTCTAAAGTCAAGTAACGCTCGCAGTCTCCCGTCTCGGTCTCGCTGCGAACCGCCACCTTAACAGTCGCGGTCACTCGGCTCAGTCTCTTGTCTCGGTCTCTTGTCTCGGTCTCTTGTCTCATTCTCTTGACTCGGTCTCATGTCTCGGTCTCTTGTCTCGGTCTCTTGTCTGCTTGCTAGTCAACCTACTCACCGTTAAACTCTTCCCTCCATAAGTTCTACCTATCCAGCGCGAGCGCGATGTCCCTAAGCGAGGACTTGATGAATTCGTAGGTCGCGAATGATATTCCCACCGCGATGGATACAGGAGACCGAAACGGGAGACCGAGACGGGAGACCGTGAAGGGATACCGCGACCGTTGCTTGCCTTTAGGCAATGTATAAGCGACTGGTCGTAAGCGAGACAGAGACAGGTCTCTGCCTTAGTGAAGTAGCGCTCGCGGTCTCCCGTCTCGGTCTCGTGTCTCGGTCTCCTGTCTCTGTCGCGGTGCGAACCGCCACCTTTACGGTCTCGGTCTCTTGTCTCAGCCTTTTGTCTCCGTCTCTTGTCTCGGTCTCTTGTCTCGGTCTCTTGTCTCGGTCTCTTGTCTCGGTCTCTTGTCTCGGTCTCTTGTCTCGCTCTCTTGTCTCGGTCTCATAATATCTCGGTCGCATGTCTCTGTTCAATCTACTCACCGTTAAAACCCTTGTCTCGGTCTCTTATCTCGGTCTCTTGTCTCAGTCTCTTGTCTCGGTCTCTTGTCTCGGTCTCTTGTCTCGGTCTCTTGTCTCGGTCTCTTGTCTCAGTCTCTTGTCTTTGTATTTTGTCTGGGTCTCTTGTCTCGGTCTCTTGTCTCGGTCTCTTGTCTCGGTCCCTTGTCTCGGTCCCTTGTCTCGGTCTCTTGTCTCGGTCCCTTGTCTCGGTCTCTTGTCTCGGTCTCATAATATCTCGGTCGCATGTGTCTGTTCAATCTACTCACCGTTAAACTCTTCCCTCCATAAGTTCTACCTATCCAGCGCCAGCGCGATGTCCCTAAGCGAGGACTTGATGAAGTCGTAGGTCGCGAAGGATATGCCCACGGCGATGGGGCCCTTCACCCAGTTCATGCTCAGCCCTTTGAAGAACCCGCGGAGACCCTCCGAGCTGGAGACAAAAGATAAATTAAGAGATTAGACTATACCAAATTATTTTAAGATCTATGATAAAAACCACTGCGTCGTTAGCAGCATTAAGAATCAAGAAGAATCAAGAATCAAGAACACCACACAGTACACCAATTGATACTCGTAGCGCATACACGTTTTGTAGAACAGTGTTTTTCAACCTGTGGGTCGCGACCCCCTGGTCGTAAAAACTACCTTAGTAAAAAAAAACTTATAAAGACAGATTAATCCGAAATCTAATTATGCAAATGTTGTATGGATTGAAGCATTCGGTCCCTACAAACATCTTTGCTACATTATAAAATGCATGAAAAAAAAGCGAATGGTCGGGGGGTCACCAAAAAAGTTTTCATACTAGGGGGGTCGTGTCATGAAAAAGGTTGAAAAACACTGTTGTAGCGCGTTAGAGCCTACTAACACCTACTAACGTCATATACCACGTGAATACGCCGTAGCAAAGTAGACACTGTGGCTGTAGCCTGTAGCATAGACCAGCATAGTCACTGGTGTCGTAGCACATCAATCAGCCGTAGCATACAAGACTCGCAACGCACGCTCTTTTCGTAGCGCACGCTTTTTTCGTAGCGCATTCGTTTCGTAGCACACAAGTCCGATGTAGCAAACTAAAGCCTGGTCCGTGAGCACGTAGAATTTTGTCCAATGACCCCAAGCTACCCATCCTTATCGCTCGCGCGTAATTATATTGCTGTCGCGACTGTGCGACGGGCGCCCGCAGTGAGTGTGCGAGCGCGACAGCAACATAATTACGCGCGAGCAATAAGGATGGGTAGCTTGGGGTCATTGGACAAAATTCTACGTGCTCACAGACCAGGCTTTAGACTCGTAGCACACTAAAGTTCATGTTTTCTCAAATATTTTCTATACTGTGCGTGAGTGGCAAGTATGGTGCGGCGGGATTATAGCAAACTACTCTTAGCACATGTCTCTAAGATTCAAAATCCCACGCGTTAGCATAATAGGTATGCTGCGGCGCGATATGGCGACTAGACTCTAATCCCTATGACCTTAAGGTCCACAATCCCTTACCTGTACACATAAGCGATGGTAGCTGGTATGGTGCAACAGTTATAGGAGCCGTCGCACTATGTCCAGCGCGTACGACGCCGTTATAGTAAACTAGACTCTATCCCCATGTCTCTAAGGTCCACAGTTCTCACCTGTACACGTAAGCGATTGTAGCGGGTATAGTGCGACAGTTGTAGGAGCCGTCGCACTATGTCCAGCGCGTACGACGCCGTCATAGCAAACTAGATTCTATCCCCATGACCCCACAGTTCACAATCCCATACTTGTTCACATTAAGCGATCGTGGCGGGTATAGTGCAGCGGGGTATTGTAAACTAGACTCTATCCCCATGTCTCTAAGGTCCACAGTTCTTACCTGTACACATAAGCGATCGTAGCTGGTATAGTGCGACAGTTGTAGGAGCCGTCGCGACATAGTCCAGCGCGTATGACGCCGTCATAGCAAACTAGACTCTATCCCCATGTCTCTACGGTCCACAGTTCTTACCTGTACACGTAAGCGATGGTAGCTGGTATAGTGCGACAGTTATTGGAGCCGAAGGGCCGGCGCCGCACAATATCGAGCGTCATAGCAAACTAGACTCTTACTCTATGACTTCACAGTTCACAATCCCTCACCTGTACACATACGCAATGGTAGTTGGTATAGTACGGTAGTTATAGGAGCCGTCGCACTTTGTCCAGTGCGTACGACGCCGTCAAAGCGAACTAGACTCTATCCCCATGCCTCTACGGTCCACAGTTCACCTGTATACGTAAGCGATGGTAGCTGGTATAGTGCGATAGTTATAGGACCCGTCGGGCCGCCGCCGCGCCGTCTGCATACGGCGCCGCACGATATCGAGATGGTATGACGCCGTCAAAGCAAACTAGACTCTATCCCCATGCCTCTACGGTCCACAGTTCTTACCTGTACACATAAGCGATGGTAGCTGGTATAGTGAGACAGTTATAGGAGCCGTCTGCATACGGCGCCGCACGATATCGAGATGGTATGACGCCGTCAAAGCAAACTAGACTCTATCCCCATGACCCTACGGTTCACAATCCCTCACCTGTATACGTAAGCGATGGTAGCTGGTATAGTGCGACAGTTGTATGACCCGTCGGGCCGGCGCCGCGCCGTTTGCATGCGGCGCCGCACGATATCGAGATGGTATGACGCCGTCAAAGCAAACTAGACTCTATCCCCATGACCCTACGGTTCACAATCCCTCACCTGTATACGTAAGCGATGGTAGCTGGTATAGTGCGACAGTTATAAGACCCGTCGGGCCGGCGCCGCGCCGTTTGCATGCGGCGCCGCACGATATCGAGAGGGTAGGACGCCGTCAAAGCAAACTAGACTCTATCCCCATGACCCCACAGTTCACAATCCCACACTTGTTTACATTAAGCGATCGTGGCGGGTATAGTGCAGCGGGGTATTGTAAACTAGACTCTATCCCCATGTCTCTACGGTCCACAATCCCTCACCTGTACACATAAGCGATGGTAGCTGGTATGGTGCGGCAGTTGTAGGAGCCGTCGGGCCGGCGCCGCGCCGTCTGCATGCGGCGCCGCACTATGTCGAGAGAGTAGGACGCCGTCAAAGCAAACTAGACTCTATCCCCATGACCCTACGGTTCACAATCCCTCACCTGTACACATAAGCGATCGTAGCTGGTATAGTGCGACAGTTGTATGACCCATCGGGCCGGCGCCGCGCCGTTTGCATACGACGCCGCACGATGTCGAGAGGGTAGGACGCTGTTTGCGCGACCGCGCCCGCGGCGCCGCCGAATATCATGTTTGAGAACGGATTGCGGGTGCCGCCGAAGCGATCTGTGGCCAAAAGAAAGAAACATTTATTAGAAAGAAAGAAAGAAACATTTATTGCCATGGACATCACAGAAGACAAAAGATGTAAATAATAGAAAAAAAAGTAAATAAGACATAGGTGACATAAAACATACAATGAAAGTGAAAGTAAAACTGAGCAGTGCCACCCTGTCGCACAGCGATGTCCATCGCAATGGGACCCCACTCAGCATATGCCATGACCCCCGGTGAGGGAGGCCACGACGCTGGTTTTCAGTGTGCCCCATGCCGAGTGGGAGTCACGGACACTAACCTATACTGCATAAAATATACATACATAAATAATAATAATAATAATAGTGCGCGTATAAATTTTATGTGTAAGTACAGTATAATATTATTATAAAGAAAAGATGTAATCCCATCAAAAACAATACTTGTCAAAAAAAACAAGTCTCGCAACTCAGTTGTTCTACGGTAAAAAGTTGTGAGATCCATGTAATACCAAGTCCAGGCCAGGAAATCTTTAACGTTTTACATAAATATATTGACTTGGCCATCGCACTAAATAATTTAATTTACACGTGTTTTCATGCGATGGCCAAGTCAATATATTTATGTAAAACGTTAAAGATTTCCTGGCCTGGACTTGGTATTACATGGATCTCACAACTTTTTACCGTAGAACAACTGAGTTGCGAGACTTGGTTTTTTTGACAAGTATTGTTTTTGATGGGATCTCATTTCTTTTTGTATTTTGTAGACAGCAGTTATGTATCTAGAAAACTGGACCGAAATTGAAAAATTTTACTCGACTTGGCGGTTGCACTACCGTGCCCCCAAATATTTAAGTTTTTCCTTGATTCATACACCAAACACTACTTATATTCCAGAAGCTTCTAGGTCTGCTAGAAGTGCCTTAGAGTTTTGATGATCGGTGAGTCAGTGAGTGACAAAATTAAGTAACTTTGACCCGTTATAATTCTTAAACTGCTGGTTCAAATTGAATGAAATTTTAAATATACCGTGTCTTTACAATGCCTGCATAGCTAATGAAAATTCAGCCTTCTAGTTTTATCCACAACGAAGTTACAGGCGGTCGAAAATGGCCTGAATTGCTTCGAGAAAAGGATGGTACGGCCGTGCCGCTTTTTTGCTCGACTTGGTGGGGGCACTGCCGTGCCCCCAGATAAGATATTATAAATAAAACGATAATATTTGAAAAACAAAACTGTGTGGGTGTACATAAATAAATTGTAATGTAATAAAGTGTTTTACGTGGTTGTGGCTATTCATAGCATCAGGTAGGTAAATCAGATTGGCCCATAATCCTGAGCGCGTTAGTCGCATCGCCTACCCACAATACAGAAAAAAAAAACAAACAAAATAAAGTAGGTACATCATTAGTGTCAGATCAAGTAAATTAAATAAAATTCTTTTCGGCATATTTAAAAATAATGATGTCAGATAGATGTTACTACGTTATTGTTATTACGATTATTACATTTATTAGAAAGAAAGAAAGATACATTTTCGATTCCCAGTGGGGGCAGATATTTCTGTTCGGTTTGGTTGGTTTGGTGGTAGGGCTTGTTCTAAGTCCGCCTGGCTAGCTACCACCATCTTACCTAAGTCTGTCGCCATAACAACAATGTTAACAGCATTGTTGTGTTCCGGCAGTTAGAGGTAAGATAGCCAGTTCCTCCGTGGTTGAGGATTCCGGGTGAAGCTCGCTTCCACCTTCGGCCTGATCGTCACTTACCATCAGGTGAGATACAGGCCAAGAGCTTCCTCGTTGTGGACAAAAAAAAAACATCAACAAAATATCTAGGTATTTGTGGCACAAACTTTCTTGGGACAATGAAAATGATGCTGACAAAGGTGACTGATGCCCGCGTTCACCATCAATCCCTAATTTTTAAGTGACCCCTATGGTTACACATATTGGGAATTTTGTTTGCATCAATCTATTTAAGTGAGAGAGAGAGAGACACTCACCAAAATACATGTGCTTGAGCGTGTCATAAGTGTAGAAGGACACGCCCGCGTAGGGAATCACTCCGAGCACAGTGGCGGGGTAGCCGCTGCAACAAACACAATACAATTAATATAAAACATCAATATCGACATCAGGTCATACAGTCTCCACTGCAGGAGGACTAATTTACTAAAGGCAAGTTGCAACTGCTGCCAACCGCGGTCAATCTAGAAATCATTACGGGAGGTTTTTTTTTTATCGTTACGCCCGCTAGCGACCCCGCTACTAGGCACTTGATACGGTGCTTGACACCCGAACTGGTCAGGTGGTGGAAGAACCTGTAGGCCTAAAATGTGCGCCGCTATAAGCGGTTATCCCGCCATTTTATCGATTTTTTCCATACATTTTGACGTCGATAAAAGTTACCACGGCGCGCATCTTAGACCTACAGGATCCATCGTGACACCGTTAGGCTCAAAAGTGAGTTTGAATAGCATTCTAAATCCACGCTAAAAGTTCTTCTCCTTCGTCACTCACTGGGACAGAGCCTCTTAGTTACTCGACTCCACATCTCCGCTCCACACTATAAAAATAAGGCATTTCTCCACACTGCTAGATCCAGTCACGTGACGAAATCTGAGGTTATTCAAAACACTTCCTCCATCTCCTCTCCTCTTCGGCTTCGCTTCGGTGGAAGTCAGGCTTCACTCACCTCAAAAGGCCCAAAGTCCAAGTCCTTGCCGGGATTCGAACTACCGACCCGAGGGTCGAAGAGTCGAGACTTTTGACACCATTGGGCTCGTCGCTCTCTAAAAGCCACCCTAAACAGTCCTTCTTCTTTCTTCATCTCACTCACCGGTACAGCGCCCGAGGGCCCTCCTCGGCGGCCACGCGCCGGAACACGGCCGCCAGCGAGCGGTACTCCTGGGCGTTGGTGACGTCACGCGCGCGCCATGTCCAGCGGGCACGTCAGGCTCTGTGACGTCACGCGCGCTGCCAGGCGCTTGGTGGGACGAGGCTGCGGCACTCACCCAGTCGCTTACATAGCTGGACGGAGTAGCAAGCTGAAGTGGCAATAGGCAGGACAGATCTGACTGGGGTAGCTAGGTTCTAGAGTGGAGGTCAGGTACTGGCAAGTGAAGGGTGATCCACAAGGTGGATAGACGACCTCAGGAGCGCAAGAAGGCACTGGACGTCCACCTTCAAGGTGGACCGATGATCTCAGGAGCGCAGGGAGGTACTTACTGGACGTCCACCCTCAACTTGCCCTCAAGGTGGACAGACAACCTCAGGAGCGCAAGAAGGCACTAGATGTCCAATCTCAAGGTGGACAGATGACCTCATAAAAGTAGAAAAAAGACACTGAATGCAAGTCGCTACCAAGCGGCCAATCTAGAAATCTTTGGGGGAGGCCTTTTCGCACTAAAAACCTGACTGTTTGCGCCATGAGCTGTAGTCTATGAGTCGCCTGTAGCATTCGTCCGCGTCCTGTAACATTCGTCCGCGCATCATTGAGGGAAGCTCAGCAGTGGACGTCCCGTGGCTGAAATAATGACTCACCGGTCGAATGAAGTTCGATCTACCAACCCTCGACTCTCATACCATTGGGCTCGTCGAAAGTCACACTTAAAGCTTTTCTTCTTCTCCTTCTTTCTTCATCTCCTATCTCACTTACCGGTACAGCGCCCTCGGTCCTTCCTCGGCGGCCACGCGCCGGAACACGGCCGCCAGCGAGCGGTACTCCTGGGCGTTGGTGACGGCCATACGAGCACGCGCCATGTCCAGCGGGTACGTCAGGCTCTGTGACGTCACGCCCGCTAGCGACCCAGCTATTAAGTGCTTGATGCGGTGGTGTCTGTGTACAAACAAGACAATATACAGGATGTCCCAAAAAGTATTGTCAAACCGAAGCCCAAAGGTAGAATTACTTGACTTAATGTCCCCTAGATGGGGCAGAGGGCGTCCACAACAGTTCTCCATCTCGTTCGGTCTTGAGCTTTGCGCTTGATCTCGCTCCAGGTCTTGCCAATTTTCTTCGCCCAGAGGTAGAGCACCACTAATTTACTAGGGCTATCCAAATCACCCCTATGTATGTTCCGCGATTTTTGATAGTTATCGAGTTATGATTGTTTTAAATTTCTGTGCTCAGGCACTTTTTTGGTCACTGTGGCGCGAATAGTCAAGTTACATGCCTGATTTTTTTAATTATTATTAGATGAATACTAGGCCTAGCTGATTCAAAAGTATTTACATCCATAACACGAATGTAAACTAAAATCCTGTATGTTTTAAAAAAATCATAACTCGAAAACTATCAAAATTCAAAAGTCACGGTGATTTGGGTAGCCCTAATGATGCTCTACCCAAAAAGTGACCCAAGAAGTACCCAAGAAGTTTCCCAAAAAGTAGTGTCAACCCGAAGCCCAGAGCTTCGGCTTAACACTACTTTTTGGGACACCCTGTATATTTTTTAAAGTTCCAAGAACTAATGCCTCAGGTTGAGAGGGTTTTCAGGGTCCCTGAGAAAACCTGACATAGGGGGAACTTCCCTTATAATGCTATGTCAAGACGGTACGTAAGACTCTGTGACGTCACGCCCGCTAAAGATCCAGCTATTAAGTGTTTGATACGGTGCTGTCTGCGTACAGGGAATACAAGCATTTTTTAATAACCCTCCTTCTGGCGCAGTCGGGTAAACTAAAAACCTCACAAAAAACTATTGCTCTAGAGGGTGCTCTGTGACGTAATACTAGAAGGAACGTTGTCAAAATCTAATGCAATAGTAAAGTAGTAGGCAACCGTCAACTGTCACACTTTTTGAGCTGTCACAATGCAACTGCCCCATAGATTTAGTATGGCAATGGGGCCTTGGGAATCGTCACAAACTCAATTGGCTGACAATTTATGGTACTCCTGTCACGGGACAGCTATAAATATCTAATATAACTGAAGTGATACATGAACTTATACAAACATAAGATGGTATGGGAGAGGAAGATGAAAACATGGTGGGAGAAATAAATGGAAGATCATTGCATCAAAGTTTGGCGATATACTGAGCTCAAGTGGCGTTGTGATGGAAAAAGACACGGAAATAAACGTAAACGGAACAAATAGAGACAAATAAAGAGAAAGAGAGATGGAGAAAAACATAAAAATAGAGGTGGAGGCAAAAAGGACAACGGAGATGGAAGAAAAGATGGCCACGAATAAGTAAGTGTACTTACTGTGCTGCCTGTGGAGTGTCCACACCAAGCACTCGCTTCCACTGCTCGTGCGCTGTGAACTGTATGGCGGCGTAGGGCACTATGCGCGCCATCGTCGCGCTGTTGCCGCGCCATAGCGCTATTATGCCTTCTGTGCGAGCGCTGTGCAGTAGGAAGCTCACAGCGGCTCGCCATGAGTACGGGGTTTGGCTGCGGACAAAGATTTCGTCGTCAAAACTTATTTAGTAGATGCAGAACTTGTTTCGTAGCACTTAAAACCGTCGTAGCAGATAAAGAGGTAGCGCACGCTCATTTTGTAGCACTAAAACTGCCTTAGTAGACGTAGAGCACATAAGAGCTTGCAGGCTGAATACATGGGAATAATTTAATAGCTGTACGATCTGCTTTGTAAAACGAGCATGAGTGATATGTATTCTAGTAAATAAATTATTGAATTTGAATAAAACTGCCGTAGCACACGCTGGTTTCGTAGCCCATCAATCTGCCGTAGCATACGCTCGTTTTACACATAATGACATCTCCTGCCGTAGCTCACAGTCACACTGGTTTTGTAGTACATAAATCATTTTGTAGCTATTATGCCGTAGCACACGCTCGTTTTGTAGCACATCTTCTGCGCTGCCGTAGCACACGCTGCTTTCATAGCATATCGTAGCACCTCATCTGCCGTAGCATACGCTCGACACATAATGACATCTCCTGCCGTAGCTCACACTGGTTTTGTAGTACATCAATCATTTTGTAGCTATTATGCCGTAGCACATGCTTCTGCGCTGCTGTAGCACACGCTGCTTTCGTAGCATGTCGTAGCACCTCATCTGCCGTAGCATACGCTCGCTCGACACATAATGACATCTCCTGCCGTAGCTCACACTGGTTTTGTAGTACATCAATCATTTTGTAGCTATTATGCCGTAGCACACGCTTCTGCGCTGCCGTAGCAGACGAGAGACGTAGCGCACAATCTACAGACTAGAGTAGTTCGTTCATTTCAGCCAAATGACGTCCACTGCTGAACAAAGGCCTCCCCCAAGGATTTCCGCAACGACCGGTCCTGCATCGCCCGCATCCAGGCAACTCCCGCGACCTTCACCAAATCGCCGGTCCACCTAGTGGGAGCCTGCCCACACACTACGTCTTCCAGCCTGTGGTAAACCACTCGAGAACTTTTCTGCCCCATCGGCCATCAGCGATCTATGTGCCCCGCCCACTGCCCCTTCTAGCGTAGTTATCTAGATTAAAGTATCAATACATTGTAGTCACGAGATCTGGAAGTCCGTTACCTTCTCTGAACAAACGGAGCGCACGCTCGCTTCGTTTCGTAGCACTTCAAACCACCGTAGCAGACAAAAGACGTAGAGCATAAAACTGCCGTAGCAGACGCTCGGTTTGTAGCACATCAATTTGCCATGGCACACGCTCATTTTGTAGCACAAATTTTATACCGTAGCACGCGCGCGCTTCGTAGCACGTCAATTTGCCGTAGCAGACGAGAAACAGCGCTCGATCTCTCGCACTCTCACTGCGGCCGCCCGTTGCACAGTCGCGACAGCAATATAATTACCCGCGAGCGATAAGGATGGGTAGCTTGGGGTCATTGGACGAAATTATATCAGCTCGGCGACCGGACTTTAGTGTAGTTATCTAGATTAAAGTAGTAATATATTGTACTCACGAGGTCTGGAAGTTGATCTTGGTGCGGTCGAGCGGCGCGATGGTGGTCTTGGCGAGCGCTCCGGCAGACGCGCCCGCCACCAGTGACGTCACCACCGTCGCGCCCGCGCTCAAGCTGCGGTGGTCCGTTACTTTATCTGCAACCGGTAACGGAAATACATTCAATTTTACCTTTTCAGTATCATTGTAATTACCTTCTCATTAAATAATGTTAAGTATTGTAAGTGTATTGTCGATGATACTGAATAAACATTTTTCTTTCTTTATTTCTTCTTTCTTTCTTTCAATTTAATAGAAGCTTGAAAAAAAAATATTGCATCATCATCATTTCAGCCACAGGTCTTCAACTGCTGAATATAGGCTTTCCTCAACGTTTTCGTCTTGTGAATGGACGTCTCTGCGCTTGCCGGTACGTGGCCTCCATGTCAGAACCTTGCTGCTCCATCGCTCGTCAGTTCTACGTGCTAAGTGCCCTGCCCGTTGACACTTCTGTTAGCTAATCCTGTTTTTTATGCAGAACAAGGCAGGTATTTGGCCGCACTCACACCTGATGTTAAGTGACACACAACACAACATCGACCGTATTGTACTAGACGAAGTGACACTGCTGGCCCGCATAAGTGTTCGTTCGTTCGTTCGTTTCAGCCGAAAGACGTCCACTGCTGGAGAAAGACCTCCCTAAAGGATTTCCACAAAGATCGGTCCTGCGCCGCTTGCATCCAGGCACCTCCCGCGACCCTCACCAGATCGTCGGTCCACCTAGTGGGAGGCCTGCCCACGCTGCGTCCTCCGGCTCGTGGTCGCCACTCAAGAACTTTCCTGCCCCGGCGGCCATCAGTTCTACGAGCTATGTGCCCCGCCCACTCCCACTTGATTTTAGCGATTCTGCGCATAAGTGTGTCGTAAGCCTATTAAGTGTCATCGTAAAAAAAACGTGGGTGTCATCGTATTAAAATAAGTAGGTAAACAACGTGCTTAAAACTGATAACAATGATGAATGATAAACTCAATGATAACTAAGGTCTAATATTATATTCGCAAAGAACCTACGACAAGAAAAATGTTGTCCAATGGATTTTGATATTTAAAAATTCAGTATTAAGATTCAAAATCAATTGAGATTCGACATTTTCAAGTCATAAAGACGCAACGTCAATTGACGCAACCGATCAAATTGATACCTACGCTTTTATCTTACGCGCTTTCGCTCCGCCTTGGTGGAAATCGTGCCTTATGGCGCTTCAAGGAGGCTCATAGGACTGTCACAGGCTAAAATGATGACGCCCTACCTGGGAATTGGAATCGAACCCAGGATCAAGTTCCACTCTAACTACTGGTCTTATCTTCAAGTACAAAGGCTAATGATAACAATTTCGTAACAGATAGCACAATTGGTTTGATGCTGATAACTTATCAGAGACATATCTGGAAGACTTGATCGGTTGTTATTGTAGTTGCCGGGTGATACGTAAAGAAAAACCTGCGAATTACATGTGGCAAATGATATTCGAGACGATAACTAACAGGCACGAGCTGAGTTTATCCTTTTACGCACGCAATTACTATTTTCGTTAACCCCTCCAGCTAATGGACTACGAGCCCGTGAACCAGAGAACTTCGTTATTTTATAAAAGCTGAAAGTTTGTCAGCTGTTATGTACTTTGGGCTATCGCGGCTATGGCAGCTACCCTGAAATACTTGTCTGGTAAGGGGTTGGAACGATTTGACATTATGTCGAGACTTAGGTAAAAACTACTAAGATTGTACTTGTTTGATAGAGATTCAATTCTAAACAGCCGATATGTGTCCCGAAGTTCTAACGCAAATAAAATACCCCCAGAAGAGGTCTCAGTCAGCCTGGTCTAAAATCGATCGAACAGATCGTTGTATAAGCAGTGCAACGTCATGGAATAGTCGCTAACTCGATACATACGCGTCGATTAAAAATAGATAAACAATTAATAGATCTGTCAAAATTCTAACATTTCAGAGTCCGCTGCCAAATATTATAAGGTCGGGCAATCACCTGACTATGGCGTCGCGGTTTCGCTCACTTAGATGTTAACCGCTTGAGTCCCAGACGGCATTAATTAATGTCATAACAATTGATTATCTAATGTGTCTAGATTCGCCGGCCTTGAAGGATTAAGTGATTAATGATAGTGACAAGCATTCCTGCCTTGCCGGATCCGGACTTGCTGAGAAAAAATGATTTTTTTTTTGTTTGCTGTGTTCATTTGCAATAAGTCCCAAGACTATGAGCAAATCTGTTCTGTGATGCTGTCATGCGGAGTGGCTTCCCATTGGAAGCGTCAACTCATCTGCTGCCCTGCCCAGATCTACTGGCGGTCTCTAGCTCCAGGATATGATGACGTTTCAGTCGTCTCACATACTGGTCCATGGTAAGTTGGCGAGCAAGTTCGTTAGGATGATGGATTAACCGCTCTTTAATACTTAGTTGCCAGACTCCTTAATTGTTTTCATTTCAAGGTGCTCGTCGTTTCATTTCATGAAAAAATGAATTAAGTGGCAAAACTAAAACGGGACTATTCCCACCTCTCTTTCCCACCGCTGCAACTCCTGTGTAGCCAGGATCTACAGCTCGACCGCCAATAACACAACCAGTGAGGGTCAAGTTTGCCCCGGGGGAAAGTTAACTGTCATTGGGTTCTCAACGAAATTAATCAGAAGAACATAGGAGGAGTTCGAAGTTAGGGTTGATAATGGTAGTATCTTACCTTTTCTATTGTGAGCCTCCTTGTTCACAGAATCCCAGGGGATATCCCTCGTCTTATACACTTCATATATCTGCATTTTATCAACTCAATCGTGTTCAAAACTTCCCGATACTTTATTAATACTGATGTTGATTACTTTCACGTACTTTTCGATGCTCTTATTCGGATTTTGGAGTAATTATTACGTATTTTCAAGTCCTTTAGTCACTTAATTGGAAATATTATATTTCGTTTTCCAAAACGACATGTGACGTTCAGCCACACCCTCGACAAATAAGAAATGTGATACAAACAAGCGAATACATATTTACTAGTGATGCAACGAATGCGAATATGAATATTCGTATTCGGTGAAATAATAAATACGAATACCTACTTTTATAAATTTTGTCACACACGTGTGTGTCTTCGAACACTAGCCACAACGACATGACGGGAAACCCCCGGTCAGTATGTAACAAAGTAGTAAGCAAGTCTCTTCCGGAATTTGACAGTCAATAGCAGGTCGATTGTACTTACAAGTATTTTTTTTTTGTGATTAGTTTGCCATTTGTAAATTTTAATTACTAAAACATTAGCTTATTATTAACACTAGATTAAGATTATCATGTTACTAACACCTATGGATGTAATGTCTGAAATAAACGTTTTATTATTATTTTTATGAGTTTTATTAATCCTCGAAGATTATTATTATTATCATTTTTTATAATGTAAATTATAAAAAAAAATTATTATTATTAACCATGATAAAAATGAGTGTTTCATGACTATGTAGAGATATTCGTATTCGAATTCGCCGAATAGTAGATTTAATATTCGTATTCGTATTCGTAAAAGTAATATTCGTTGCATCACTAATATTTACTATACTCATAAAGGTCAATGATATGATGGTGGATGTGTAAATTGTAATGTCACGTAATGTTTGTTTACTACAAGCGCTGTAAAGCTGTAATATTACGTCAGGCAGGCGGATGCACTAATGACGTGTATCTGTAAGTGATATTTACAAATAAAATCGGCAAAGTGCGCTAATTTAAGTTTTTCATTTTATAAGCCGTTTCCACTAGAGCAGTGTTTTTCAACCTGTGGGTCGCGACCCCCTGGGGGGTCGCGAAGCCTCTACAGGTCGCGAGATGTCGTAAAAATTACCTAAGTAAAAAAAAAGTAAAGTTTTAAAGCTAGATTTATCCGTAATCTATATTATATCCGTATAGATTGAAGAATTCGGTCCCTACAACATCTTCGTAAAAGGCATTAAAAAAAAGCGAACGGTCGGAGGGTCGCAAAAAATTTTTTCATGCTAGGGGGGTCGCATCGTGAAAAAGGTTGAAAAACACTGCACTAGAGCTGTGATGACCGAGACCGAATTTTTTGGGGGTTCCAACTGCTCTAAGACAGTTAGTTTCTTTGGAGGCCAAACTATTCTAACTAAACAGGAGTTGAAGTGGTGGATATGGTCTCTCGTGCTCTAGGCAGCCAAGAGTGTTCATATACTGGATTGGCTGCCTAGTGCGCGGCGTCGCTAAAAGAGGTGGGTTTTTTTTATGTGACAAGAGGCAAACGAGCGGACGGATCACCTGATGGTAAGTGATTACCGTCGCACATAGACACCCGCAGAAACAGGGGCGTTACAGGTGCGTTGCCGGCCTTTAAGGTGAAGATACGCTCTCCTCTTGAAAGCTTGCAGGTCGTATCCGTCCGGAAACACCGCAGACGACAGTCCATTCCACAGTTTGGTTGTACGGGGCAGGAAGTTTCTAGAGAAACGTACTGTTGTGGACTGCCAAGTGCCAACCATCTAAGTCAGCGGTTCCCAAACTTATTTTGTCTACTGCCCACTTTGAGAATAAATTCTTTTTAGCGCCCCCATTTGTAGTCGAGTGTCGAGTGCTCAGTCGGTGTCTACGAATCCTCCTAGTAAATGACGCCTCCCAAGCCTCTACACAACGTCCCGATTTTTTTTTCTGGGTCTCTTACCGCCCCCCTTTAAGCCTGCAGCGCTCACAAGGGGGCGTTATCACCCACTTTGGGAAAGACTGATCTAAGTGATGGGGATGGAAGTGATGGTTATTCCTGGTACTGACCATGGTGCGCCGGCGCCGGGTCGCCGTGTAGTAGCGGCACGCGCGCCTCGCCCACCGCCATCGCTCACATGCCGCGCCGCCTGTACAGAACACACATTAGAGAAGAGAAGAACATAGAGATTTTAAACTTTCGCGTTTCATTCCAACTAAAATAGTAAGACACGGCTTGTGACCACGGCAGCATCGCAGCCGAAACGTCAAGTCGTGAGTACATAATGTAACTCATTAATAAACGTCGCGTCAAGACCCGTGTCTTACTATAGTCTGGTCCGTGAGCACGTAGAATTTTGTCCAATGACCCCAAGCTACCCATCCTTATCGCTCGCGCGTAATTATGTTGCTATCGCGCTCGCACACTCACTGCGGGCGCCCGTCGCACAATCGCGACAGCAATATAATAAAGCGCGAGCGATAAGGATGGGTAGCTACGGGTCATTGGACAAAATTCTACGTGCTCACGGACCGGGCTTTATTTTAGTTTAAAAGCATAGAGAACAAAGATACCCATATACAGAGTGTCCCAAAACGTAATGTCAAGCCGAAGCCCAAAAGTAGAGGGTAGAAGTAACTGGGGTTACTCAAATCCCCGTGACTTTTGATAGTTTTCGAGCTATGATTTTTTTTTACAACATACAAGATTTTAGTTTACATTCGTGTTACGGATGTAAATACTTCTGAATCAGCGAGGCCTAGTATTCATCTACACACACATTACACTGATTTGGTATCGGCCGGTTACTCATATAAATTGGGACGACCTAACTATCGGCCGGCGACTAAAAATCTGTAATCCGCAGGGTGTCTTAATGATCCCATCTAAAACAATACTTGTCAAAAAAACCAAATCTCGCAACTCAGTTGTTCTACGGTAAAAAGTTGTGAGATCCATGTAATACCAAGTCCAGGCCAGGAAATCTTTAACGTTTTACATAAATATATTGGCCATCGCATGAAAACACGTGTAAATTAAATTATTTAGTGCGATGGCCAAGTCAATATATTTATGTAAAACGTTGAAGATTTCCTGGCCTGGACTTGGTATTACATGGATCTCACAACTTTTTACCGTAGAACAATTGAGTTGCGAGATTTGGTTTTTTTGACAAGTATTGTTTTTGATGGGATCTCATTTCTTTTTGTATTTTGTAGACAGCGGTTATGTATCTAGAAAACTGGACCGAAATTGAAAAATTTTACTCGACTTGGCGGTTGCACTACCGTGCCCCCAAATCTCATTTCTTTTTGTATTTTATAGACAGCAGCTATGTATCTAGAAAACTGGACCGAAATTGAAAAATTTTACTCGACTTGGCGGTTGCACTACCGTGCCCCCAAATATTTTAGTTCTTCCTTGATTCATACACCAAACACTACTTATATTCCAAATTTGAAGCTTCTAGGTCTGCTAGAAGTGCCTTAGAATTTTGATGATCGGTGAGTCAGTGAGTCAGTGAGTCAGTGAGTGACAAAATTAAGTAACTTTGACCCGTTATAATTCCTAAACTACTGGTTCAAATTGAATGAAATTTTAAATATCAAATGTCTTTACAATGCCTGCATAGCTAATGAAAATTCAGCCTTCTAGTTTTATCCACAACGAAGTTACAGGCAGTCGAAAATGGCCTGAATTGCTTCGAGAAAAGGATGGTACGGCCGTGCCGCTTTTTTGCTCGACTTGGTGGGGGCACTGCCGTGCCCCCAGATTTGGAACTTTTCAAGCTCGATCTTGACGATAAAGGAGTTGCAGCTATGGGAACGAGAGGTGGGACGGGAATAGTCCCATAACTCCCGTCAAACTCAACACTAATGAATAAATATCCCTGGACATTTTACACTACGCTTCTAATCCCAAACTAAGCAAAGCTTGTACTATGGGTACTAGACAACGGATATAAACATACTTAAATACTTTTTTTTTGTAAATACGTACATATTAAACATAGTAACACCCAGCCCCATCACAGAACTTAAAATTCATCATTTCAATTTCTGCCCGGCCGGGTATCGAACCCGGGACCTCTCGGAATAGTAGTCCGTTCCGAACCACTACACCAAACGGCCGACAAACACTATTACTATTGTTAAGAACAGTGACAAAGATGGACTATTATTTGGTTAGTATTATTGTTGTATTTGACAATAGCATTACTACAAACTTCTTATCACTTTAAGCCTTATCTATCCAGTAATAAGAATTATTAGACCTTGCCCGCGGTCCGGCGTTCGGTACTTGTTTACAAAGATAGATACGCGGCATTTAAGGATTTCCGTTTTTATCGCAAACATTATTGAAACCGCCGTGAGTTGTCGTTCGTACGATTATACACATCTTCGTCTTCTGCTTACAGCTCCCTAGACCAGTGGTTCCCAAAGTTGTCTGGGCTACGACTCATCTAGAAGTTCACAAACTCGGGACCCACCTATAAGAAATTTCGCCCGTTGCCCAGCGGTTGGATCGGTAGGGCGGTGTGTCGTTCTACAGGCAGGGCCCACTCAATGTTCGCTCGCGACCCACAACTGGGTCGCGACCCATAGTTTGGGAAACCCTGCCCTAGACAAAGTTACAAACGTGACATTTGTCCGAAATCGTTTCGCTCCGGTGTTTTTTGGAGGAGACAATTTGGTAGAGGAAGCGATTTTGAAAGTAAAACTGTCATAGATGTAACTTTATGCAGAAGGGCTGTAGTGGCATTCGCTATCGCTACTACCTATTTATTTACGAACATTCAATCACGATGACCGTAATTCGGCGAATGTCACTGAACGCAGAACGTTCGGCTCGCGAACGAACATGGCTCTCCAAATGCTTACTCCCAGACTACCAGTCCCCACCAATAACTCATCATTTCGAATTACACTCAATTTAACAATGAAAATAATAATGTTTAAAACACTGGTTTTATACAACTTTGAAGAAGTCACCAATAAATCTGGTAACACTAGCTAGACTATACTTAAGACTTTAATGAATTTAAAACTTAAAACTTAACTCCCTGACTTAAGCAACTGTTTCATTTGACCACTCAAAGTCAAAAGATGTATTGCATAAATTGTATTATTAAGTAAATTGCTGACCTCACACTTAATTATTATGTATGTATGTCGAGAATCAGTAGCAAGGTAACCTTCTGTATGATGTTGTTGCAGTGTGGAGTAAACACAACACACTTATGCCCTTTTCACCATCAATCCCTAATTTTTAAGTAACCCCTATGGTAACACAAAGGAATTTTGTTTTCATAGGGGTCACAAAAAGTAGGGATTGATGGTGAAAACGAGCATTAGAGCTTCAACATAATAATAAATCACTACTGAAATAAAAGCATTTGCTTCTGAAACCAACATTTATTTCATTAGATGTATGTTTTCTTTTCATAGAAATTGTATGAAGTTTTAAAACTTTTGCATAAATAAATGATTATTAATTGAAATAGAACCGTAATTTTTCATAAATTAACATAGTTAAATATTTTGTTTTTGTAAGTTGAGTTAATAATATTGTATTTGAAAACCCTGCTTAGCATACAGTTTTAGAATATTAACATAACAATGATATATTTAAATGTCAATTCGAAATTGTATTTTCAGGAAGTCATGAAAATAAATTAACTTCAAATAGGTACACTTCACGTCTTTCTTAAAGTTGTAACATCATCATAATTAATGATAATAAGCTTTTTTGGGCAGTTAAAATTTTGTGTTCATACCATTTCCTAGAAAATGTAATGTAGCTATGGATGGCCCAGTCAGAAATAATATTATGATGACAATGCGCCAAATAATTTATAGTAGGTAATTAAACTTTAGGCTATTTAATTACGAAAAAATAGTAATACATTTTTTGTTGAGATATAATTTCATTAGTTTTAACTTTTTGTATTTATTCAAACTTTTAAATTATTAATTTACTTACTTATTTTATTATTAAATCATTGAAATATAGTAACTTTAAAAGATAACAGTGAAATAGGTAGGTACTCCTTTAGTTTCTAGCAGTTCCTACATTTATTACATTCATTTTTTGCTGACGTTATAGGCCAAAAAAATTATATAATTCAATAATTCTCCACCAACACGTTTCTGGCACCATTCCATGTTCATACAAACTTAATCTTTCGGGCAATAGAACTGTGTAATGATGATAATTGAATGATAAGGAGTGACAAAACTGAAATGAGGGATTACCTACTGAGCAAATATAATTTATATAACCTCTCTACAGTTATATGTGTTGATTTAACCTATACAAATTGAAAATTAAAGAGTTTTTGATTGGAACTTGTTTAATTTTACAAATGACTGCTCCCATACCAAAGTGCAAAACTTGGTTCAAAGTCTGAAGATCGACCTTGAACTAGGTTTCCATACACCGATTATAGATCACATAGATTCTACGCAGTCTATTAATAGGAAGTCCTTGTTTATTTATTTTCTAACACGAATACTCACTTCTAAAGAAGTTTTTCGGCCACCGCGATTTCGATAGTTTTAAAAATCACAGCCAATTTTATTTCCGAAGCACACACGGCACTAATATGAAAACAAATCACTGTTCAACTTGTAAACGGGTTACGAAATAATGTTATGTCGAATTTTCTTTGAATAAAATTAGAAAAACACTGCGCGGAATTACGACTTCGACCAAACAGCTGTCAAAGACGACTGACAGCTGATCGGCTGGCTTGGCTGACAATTTACTTTTTTTGTACGTGATACCAAGGCAAGGCTGTCAATTTTTTTTAGTTTTTACTCTTCAAAAAATCCGCTGGCCTTATGATTATGTCGTGTCATGCCTGTAAAACTTTTAAAAAACAAAACGTCACTGTCTTTTTCACAGATTAGAGAGTATGTCTAAAGACAGATAGGAAACGGCCCTAGTATTGGTTGAACGATAAACAAACTGGTACCGAGCTAGATTGTCCAGTAGGTGGCGCTGAATACAATATGGCGTCTGACGCCCACAGATTAAATATACCTGTCATACTTTTTTATGATCCGTTCCTTTTCATGTATTGCGGTTAAAAATAAAACTATTGAAGTATCAAATGAAACTTTATTGATGAAATATAACATGAAATATTTTGTTTACGAAAATCAATAAGCATTAAAACTATTTTATTTTAAAAGATTACAGTTACTATTATGATTACAGTACATTGTTTTAGTTTTTACATAATGTAGGTACTCACGGCTTGACATTTGTATGTAACTCATACAAAATAAGTTGCGTTATGACTTATAGTAAAATAGTTTAATGTTCTCCATAAATTCACACGTTCACTCTCACTTTAGTTCTGTCGAATCCAATAGCCACTGTAAGCAGGCCAGACCTACACGTTTCTCACCACCTGTAAAATATATGAAATATTTGTAAATTTAGAGCAAAAAGATGCACATGTCACCGTAAGACTGTAATCTCCTACATTCTACACTAATATTATAGAGTACAGCCGATAAACAAGTGATCTGTCTTATCTACCATACCTACCTACTGTCTGTTTTGTTTCTAGATTTGCACTACTTTGTTAAATAAAATTAATTTACCTTGTCAAATGTGCACTTTTCAATCAATTACATGTACAGAATCTGGATTCCACCAATCTGTAATTAAATAATTAACTTTTAGGTCTTTCTATTTGATATCAATAAAGTTAGAATCATTTTGAGGGTGTTTTAAATTTTAAAGGTACTTACCAAATGTTCTTATCAACAGAAGTTGTTTTAATTGTTATCTGGGTAATTCATCCAATACAAATCTTCCTAATTTAATGCATTTATGTCACAGCATAACCTGCAAATGAAATGAGTTCATCGTTTGAATCAAGCGTTCTTGGTCTGGTTTTATTGCTTAAATAGGTTTCTTCTAAAGTTATTTGAATAGGAAGTAAAGGTTATGTATCATTTTGTACCAAATAAATATTTTTTCTTTCTTACTTTCAGCACCGGTGATTCCATAGCAAGCACTTTTATTGTAATTGCAGCTTAACACCTTATAAGTTCGAAGTTCGATATTAACCTAAAACAAATAAGTACTTAGATTCACTGTATAAAACACGTATCATTCACTGTGTCCTGCAATGTACCTACGTGTATTGTATTTTGGGTCCAAACTCCAAAGTATGTTGTTACTCCATGAAACGATCCATATTTAGTTTCCATTGATTTAAATAGAGTTATGAATGATATTGTAATGAAGATTTAATCCTTTGTGTGGTTCAATACTTGATAAAACATGATGTTGCTGCAAGCTGCAATAACCTTTCTCGAGTCTTACTTTAGAGAAATTTCTTCTTAAACAAACATCAATCCAACAGGCAATCCATGCACATGTAGTTCTTATTAATTAATAATGAATATAATGATTGAGCAATAATTATTGATTTTAATTAGATAAAATTTGTAGAAAAACACGTTTTTTCGATGAAAATTTTTGACGTTTATTTTTTTTTAAATGTCACAGTTGTAGACTTGAGACGGAACTAAAGTGATTAAAGTGAAAATTACGACTTTGTATTAATATACTTTTAAATAATCATTTCATTTATAGAATGCAAATAGATTCAATAAAATAATTTATAAATAAAAGTTGAGTTGTAATTCGAAAATGTTTACTAACTTGATTCCAGACACGCAAAAGACCATTGTCGCATACAAAGGACAACTATAATAAAAGTCACTTCCTCTCGGAACTGTCAAAAAAATTCACTCTCTATGGAGCTGTCAAACTCTATGGCGTTTCCACCCCGTGGTCTTTTTTGCGAAACAAATAGCGGTGCTTTTGTTTCGTGAATTAAAATTAATTTATTTAATTATTGGACAATATTTTGAACATAAAAAGGTGTGTATTGTGTAATTTAAGCTATCTTGCAGGAGTCCCAGTCGTCGCATCTTGAGAACAGAGGTCTGTTTTTATGTAAATTGTAAATTCGTGACCATGTGTGGTCGATGAGGTCACTACGCATTTGTGCCCATTTTTGTGTGGGAGAGTGAATAATATTTGGACAGAAAATATGTTTTTGCTGCCTTTTATGAATGAAATAGCTTGTCTGCTGTTGTAAGTAAATAATTAAGATAAATTTAAGATGGTACTGCGACGTTACACCAATCGACAGAAAAGATTAGTCATAAAAAATAATAAGTACCTAGGACCAAAAAACAATATTCATGATTTATTTAATGTGGTCCTAGCTGTATGTTGCTAATATTGTTCAAAAATAAAGATATACTAAGTTTTATACGTACGTCAAAAATAAAGATATACTTTGCCTATTTGCCTCAATTTTTATCACAATTAAAAAACTAATTTCAGAACTGAAAAGAATTCAATATGGATCAGATGCTACACCATGTGGCCCAGACGGTGGAGAAACAGCTGGACAGCGAAATTGAAAGGTAAGTACAGTGTAAAGTCTTTCTTTTAACATAAAACTCCTTATAACGTCGATATTTCCTGACTTTGTTGGCTTACCTTGTACTTTACCGATTCACTCCATTTCAACACTCTCTATAACGTCTAAAAATGCTCAGTCTCTTGAGTGTCGTTATACACAGTTTACACTGTAATTTAATTTTCAGGTCAGAGGGTAAAACGCACCACTTTAGTTGAAGTTTGAGAGTAAAATATTATAGGGTTGTGCTTTCTGGACCCAAATTGTTTAAATGTTCTTAGTTAATTTCAAAAAGTCTAAACTCCATACTAAGTAAGTCTAAAGTCTCATGCCTGTTTTCACCATCAATCCCTAATTTTTAAGTGACCCCTATGCTAACACATAACATGAATTTTGTTTTCATAGGGGGCACTTAAAAATTAGGAATTAATTGTGAAAACGGGCATCAGACCCCCTTCGCTACACCCTGATCAAAAATTAAATGTGGTCAAAAACCTGCCCTTTTAATCTTTAAAAAAAATTCTATAGAGAAATTGTGTACTTTAGTTAGATTTCTAAATTTCTATTGTATCCTAATGCATCACATTGATTGCTAATGTAATCCTTCCATTTAAGCATAATGTTAAAATAATGTTATGTTTCATCCTTTGTTACCACTTTTAAAGCAAAAAATTCTATTCTAATGTTTTAACCAGAAATGAAATAAATTAAAATTCTTTATTGCTTATTATGTGTTCTACATACAGTAGAATCCCGATTATCTGGATCAATTGAAACCAGGGGTATTCCGGATATTCGATTTCAAAGTAAAAACATTATTTAACTTTTTACAATAGAAAGGGTTTTCAATACATTATTTATTTATTATTATTAGACCATTGCCATTGGATGAATTCATTTCTTTTAACAATGAACCTAGACACCGTACGTACCGTGTTACGGTGGCGGCGCCTTGCCGTTTTGATAGGTCCCAGATCCTAATTCGGTAATAAGAACCGTGAAGAAAGAGTCCGGATAATTGAGATTCTACTGTAATACTTCTACAAGTTTTAGTGAGAGGGGTTCTCATGGTATATAATATACAGTGTGAGTCACGTTAAAGTGTACATATGAAAATAGATGAAACTAGACCTATTTTTATCGACAAAAAAAGAGGTCAAAATTTTTTTGAGATTTTTTTAAAAAAAATTATAGAATTTTTTTTCTTCTAATTACTTATTGTAAAGAAAGCGTAATAACTTTTAAACTAAGCGGTATATCTTGATAAAATAAAAACAGTAATAATGCTAAATAACAGGCGATACTAAAAAAATACATAAAATACACAAAAAAGTCCAACAAATAATGAAAAATGATACTTTTTGAAAAAAAACTGCTTTTAAATTCGTGTTTTTTTGGTTATTTGATAAATTTCTCCAAAAAATGCCCCTATAACCGGTAGTTTTTATTACTTTGTATTATTCTCTATCGTATTACCTTCGTAAAACCAAAAATTGCATCTATTTTCATATGTACACTTTAACGTGACTCACACTGTATATTGCTTCCTTCCAGGCTAGATGCCCTGGACAGCAGCGACATCGAAGCCATCAGGCAGCAGCGCATCGCCGAGATGAAGCAGCGCGCCAAACTGAAGCAGGAGTGGCTCGCCAACGTATGTTACCTTTATGTACTTGTATTCTTTTATTGGTGGTGTCAACATGGGTTTACATTCTGTTGTTTTGGTCTAAAGTCCGGTCGCCGATCACGTAGAATTTTGCTCGCACTCTCACCACTCACTGTGGCCGCCCGTTGCACAGTCGCGACAGCAATATAATTACGCGTGAGCGATAAGGAGGATGGGTAGCTTGGGGTCATTGGACGAAATTCTACGTGCTCGGCGACCAGACTTTAGCCGCAAACCACCAAATTTTTTCGGCCGTTAGTTCAGCCAGACTCAAAAAGAGTTTTAAAAATCTGACCAGTAGTTCCTGAGATTAGTGCGTTTAACCAAAATCTTCAGCTTTGTAATATTAGTATTATTAGAGGCCGGTCGATCTATTCTCATAAATAAAACACTGGATACTCATCTTGTACAGTCGCGGAATGAAAAGGTTTGTCACCTTAGTGTCGGTTTTCGCTTGCACTAAGTACTGTAAGAGTCAAACCTGCCAACATAACAGTGCAAGAAACAGTGCTGCTAACATTTAAATAAATATGACGTTTGCTAACGAATAAGGTTTTGCTTGTTTATTTTTCTATCCCATCAGTGCAATGCAATGATGACATTGACCAATTGACAATAGTTTTTTTTATTTAATAGAAATAATAATGGCAGGTTGAACCAACAAGAAGGTTTTAGTTTATCAATCATAATAATCTTCTTGACAAGATAAATCGTCAAACAACTTTGACATCAACATCTGAATAATTTTGAACTTTACTGACGAACAGTTAAAGATTATTTTCTCTAACTCAAGATTATTCTGTAACACAGTTTCAAAAGGTAATATGTGCTCGCGATTCGTTGAAGGAATCAATTTGAAAACTGACGAACCTTTTCATTCCGTGACTGTACATTATATTGCCTTATTTTAATTACAATTCATCACTTTGCACAAAAGCGCGCGGAGTCGTCTCCGCGCGTCCCTCTATTCTGACGTTTTATCCTAGTGTGACATTGACGTATTGTCAATGTCACTATGACAGCATCTCATTGGCCGCAACGATACCGTTATTTTAACGTTTTGGATTTTTCATAATTAACAGTATAGATGTTTTTATTGTAGTAAAATTAAAACCTACTAAAAAATACGCTATTATTTGTACACGCCATTATAGTCTAGTCTGCGAGCACGTAGAATTTTGTCCAATGACCCCAAGCTGTCGCGCTCGCACACTCACTGCGGGCGCCCGTCGCACAGTCGCGACAGCAATATAATTACGCGCGAGCGATAAGGATGGGTAGCTTGGGGTTATTGGACGAAATTCTACGTGCTCACGGACCAGGCTTTAAAAAGTTGTCTTTCAGGGTCACGGAGAATACACAGAAATAGACGGTGAGAAGGAGTTCTTCACGATCTGCAACAAAAGCAACAATGTCGTCTGTCACTTCTACAAGAACGACTCGCCGCGATGTCGGATCGTAGACATGCATCTCAAGACGCTGGCCAAGAAACACGTTGAGACGAGATTCGTGAAGCTGGACGCTGAGCGGGCACCGTTTTTGGCTGGTGAGTTTTTTTATTTATTCTTTTGTGCATGCTTCGAGAAAGAGGTCGAATTCAATTCGGCTGGGCAGCGTTCGGGAAGCTTCGCGATATTCTCACGTCCGAAATACCGCGGTGACTCAAGTCAAAAGTCTTTGACCAGTGTGTGTTGCCAGTGATGGTATACGGAGCTGAGACGTGGTCGCTTACTATGGGCCTCTTCCCTATGGAGTTTCCCTGCGTGATCGAATCAGAAATGAGGAGATCCGTAGGAGAACCAAAGTGACTGACATAGCCCGCAGAATCGCTAAAATCAAGTGGCAGTGGGCGGGGCACATAGCTCGTAGCGCTGGCGGCCGCTGGGGCAGGAAAGTTCTTGAATGGCGACCACGAGCCGGAAGACGTAGCGTGGGCAGGCCTCCCACTAGGTGGACCGACGATCTGATGAAGGTCGCGGGAGGTGCCTGGATGCGAGCGGCGCAGGACCGGTCTTTGTGGAAATCCTTGGGGGAGGCCTTTGTCCAGCAGTGGACGTCTTTCGGCTGAAACGAACGAACGGGCATTATCTGCCAGTTAACCTTTGGGCTAAACTTGACTTAAAAAGTTACACCTGAGATGTCATAGCTATTAAAACTTTTTAACGTTAAAAGTTGCATCTCAAGATCTCAAAATATTTCATCATGAATAGCTTGTGGCCTGTATCTCACCAGATGGAAAATAATGTTTAGCCTGAGGGTGGAAGTGAGCTTATTCAAATTCCTCAACCACAGAGGATCTGGCTACCTTACCACCAACTGCCGGAACACAACAATGCTACTAACATTGTTGTCTATGACAGACAGCTTCACATCACTACCGTTCAATCTCATTCGGTCCGCGCGCGCGTTCACTCTCCCATTCACTGTATCCCCTCTCGCCTATCAGCCACCGAACCGGCTTGACGTGCCGGCCGGCACGTTAACTCACAAATTATTTCAATGTAATATTGTCCAAAGTACAATAAATTCTCAAACTCAAGAATGCATTTTATTAACTAGTTCTGCGTGAACAAAGTGGCGACCGTGACAGGACCTACAGTCTTCGGATCGAAGCAATTTTTCGAGATTTCACACCGCGTGTCCAGTCGAAGGCACGAGAAGGCATTCCTCGAACACGAGCAGACAAGTTTCCATCTACCAAAAACGCCAACATCACCCTGCGTGTCGATTACCTGCGCCGAGAACCTTCGTCGAGCCAACCTAACCTGCACGTCTACCTTGAAACTCGAAGCCTACATCTCCGAACAGACACGAGGATTCCTATACCTACACTACGTGTGCTCCTGCCTACCGAGGGGACAGTCTGGATATCAAGCCCGGAGCCGGCTGCCTACTGCACTGCGCGCCCTACATTGCGCGGCTGCCTACCTGCACTGCACGCCCCTACGCGACGTGCCGCTGCCTATCTGCACCGAGCCCTACCTTGCGCGCCGCTGCCTACTGCACCGTCAAGCCCCGGAGCCCAGCTGCCTGCCTAACTAAAAGTGAGCCCGTTCCATTCTATTCCTACCTATTTTCTATCCTCCAATCAATCTGTGCATTTAGTGTGTTCAGTGTCTCAAGGGTCAAGTGTCTAGCTAGTCAGGTATTTTCTGTGTATTGTGTCTAGTGCCGCTATCTAATTTTGTAGGACAGGCAAGCACAAATACCTCTAACAAAATAACCTATAATCGCATTTGGCTGACACATCTATTATTTTTGCACAGTAACTTATCTTTAAATTTAAATAACTTGTCATTATTTACATAAATTCAAGTCAAAAGTCGACATTTCTCAAGTAAAGCACTATTCTAACAATTTAATTGCAATCCCAACTATTTTAACCTGTAAAACACTTAAAAATGTAACCTCACAACTTTGATCTCACTTATTACAATCTATTAGTTCCCACATACGACCTTGCTAGTATCAGTTTACTTAGGCATACGAAATAAACGCATTCCAGTGATCCCGGTCACGCGTCATCGCCTGCGCATCGCGGTTTCCTGACTGCGAGCGACACTGCGAGCCTGCGACGCCGGCCGGCCCCACTTAATACACTCGGGTTGCCAACTGATAAATGGGATGTTTTAGTTATATACATTATTGCGGGAAAGTTAAATAATAGCACATATTTCAAGTGGGAAGAGCACAGAAATCACTTAAGCGAAATACCTTCGCTAAGTGACTTCTTTAGTTTTTTGAAGTCTCGCGCTGATGTTTTGGAGACTGTTTATCGCCATAAGCAAGATGGTCTAGATAACAAGCAAAGGCAGTTCTCTAACAACAATAATCAAAATAAATCAAATGTTTCAAAGTCATTAGTGACTACATCCAACGAAGGCAACACTTCTAGATTTAAACCAGAGTGTTTATTCTGTAAGAATAATCATCGTCTGTTCGAGTGTCCTTCTTTCAAAACGAAATCTGTCGAAGATAGACTCAATTTTGTCTCGTCTAATAATTTATGTGAAACTTGCTTGCGAGCGGGACATCTTACTAGTCGTTGTCGCCTTTCAGGCACTTGTCGTTTTTGCAAATCTCGACACAATTCTCTTCTACATAAACCGAAGGAAACTGAATCTGTGAATACAACTACATTGTCTTCGGTATGTTCACCAGAAGTACTTTTATGTACTGCTAAGGTCAAAGTTACCAACCCAGCCACAAATGAATCTATGGTAGTACGTGCGTTACTCGACAGCGGGAGCCAGTCGACTATTATCACTCAAGCTGTAAAGCGGTGCCTAAACCTGACTCCTCAGCCTTCCGAGACTAGCATAGTAGGCATTGGTAACACTAAATTACAATTAAACACAGAACGCTGTATTCTACGCATCAATTCACAAACAACTTCATTCAATGTAATTGCTTCTTGTTTGGTTTTGCCTGAAATTACTGGCAATTTACCTAAATCATATTTTGATATTAAGCAACTAAATATTAGTGGCTTTCAATTGGCTGATCCCACGTTCAACGAACCATCTCCAGTAGATATCCTTATCGGTGCGGATTTATTCTGGGACATTATAAGTGCTCAGCAGCACTCCTTAGGGTGTGGCTATCCAAAGCTTCAAGCCTCTAAATTAGGATGGCTCGTCACGGGACCTTTGCCACGTTTTAATGAAAATAAAACTAAATCTGTCATGTGTAACTTCGTCTCTAAAGATGAGAACTTGTGTAATGTTCAAGACGAGTTAACAAAATTTTGGGAACTAGAGACTTTTCCACATAAAAAACCCCTTAGTACTGAAGAAAAATTATGCGAGCAACATTATCTTGCCAATACTACTCGAACTGACAGTGGTCAATTTTGTGTATCATTGCCACTCCGCGATGGTGTAGACCGTTTAGGAGACTCGTACAACTTGGCTAAAAAGAGGTTTTTGAATTTAGAGGCTCGGTTCCAACGACAACCAACTTTAAAAAAGGAATATTGTCAATTTATAGATGAGTATGAAGCTTTAGGTCATTTATCTGAATCTCCAGTGCCTAGACCACTAAACGCTTATTTCCTACCCCATCATCCTGTGATAAAAGAGCAAAGCGAGTCTACTAAACTTCGTGTCGTCTTCGACGCGTCAGCTCGTACCACTTCTGGTATTTCAGTTAACGATTTGCAGATGGTGGGTCCAGTAGTCCAAGAACCACTATTCAATATTCTAGTCCGTTTTAGACAGCATAAATATATTTTGACAGGGGACGTAGAGAAAATGTTTCGCTCAGTGCTCCTCAACGAAGCTGATCGCGATCTGCAACTTATTTTGTGGCGCGACAGCAAAGATAATCCTATTAGGGTACTACGTTTGAACACAGTCACTTACGGGTTTGCTAGTGCCAGTTTTCTTACCACTCGTTGTCTTTGGCAGATAGGTGAGGAATCTGCAGACCAGCAGATCAAAACCATCATACAAAATGACTTCTATTGTGACGATCTACTTACCGGGGCCAGCACTGAGCCCGAACTGCGTCATATCCATCTCGCTGTCTCTTCTGAGTTATCCAAGGGAGGTTTTCATCTGCGTAAATTTCGCTCCAACTTACCTGAGTTACTCGCCGATTCTGTTGACCTAGAAAAAGGTAATCTCATGATTAGCAAGGCAACTAGTACGTTAGGCGTAGGTTGGACGCCGTCCACCGATGAACTCCACTTCCAACATAATATCGAATCATCAGACAATGTCACAAAGAGAATTATACTCTCTTCTACTTTCAAAATTTTTGACCCACTTGGTCTTCTATCAATTTTTACAATAAAACCTAAAATTCTGTTACAAGAAATATGGAGTCAAAAAATTGATTGGGACGAACCTGTTCCTTCAGAAATAGAAAAGTCATGGTTACAATTTGCAAATAAATCTTCATGTCTATCGTTACTAAAAATTCCTCGATGCATTTTAATTGATAAACCTGTGTCTACACAAATTCATTGTTTTTCTGATGCTTCACAGCGTGCCTACGGTAGCTGTATATATTTGAGGTCCATTTCTTCTAGTGGTGCAATACAAGTCGTCTTGGTATGTGCCAAATCAAGAGTAGCACCAATTAAACCTACCACCATACCAAGGCTCGAGCTCTGCGCTGCCCTCCTGGGAGCTCAGTTATGCTCTACAGTCATAGCCGCACTACGCTGTCCTATAGAGCGTCAGGTTTACTGGACAGACTCTCAAGTTGTTTTAGGTTGGTTAAACTCAAATAAAACTAAAACTTTTGTTACCCACAGAGTAGCTGCTATAAACGAGCTTACCAATCCTGCAGACTGGCGTTACGTGCCCACATCTGTCAACCCAGCAGACCTCGTTTCGCGTGGCGTTGATCCAGATCACTCAGACCTCTCTATCTGGTGGCACGGCCCACCTTTCCTCTCAGAATCCGAAGACTCTTGGCCAGCTGTACACAATTTCGGCTCGATAGAGTTGCCAGAGCTCAAGATTCACCAAACTTTAGTGGGGGAGGAGGCAGTTTCCATGCCCAGTCTGTCAGCTGCTTTAAGCAAATTTTCTAAATTAACAACTTACTAGAGTTCTGACTAGAGTCTTAAGATTCATCAATAATTGTAGAAGAAAGATAAAATCTAATAGATTACAAGGTCCACTTCAAGTTTCAGAGCTAGAAAAGGCTCACGATGTTTTAATCAAGTTAGTTCAACAAGATTCTTTTGCTACTGAGTTAGCATTGCTCAAATAATTAACTTTTTAAAAAAATAAAACCGACTTCAAATGCGTGAACACAAAAAAAAACTAAAAATTAAAAAAATTGCGTATAAAAAAGTTCATCCCCAATTTTCCACCCTTGGGGGTGAAATATTTTCTTCAAATTCGCATGAAACCACCCTTTTGATAATACCTATTCAACAAAAAAATAATCGTTCAAATTAATTTATAATCGGCGGAGATATTGCGTATAAAAAAGTTCATCCCCAATTTTCCACCCTTGGGGGTTGTTTTTTCTATTATTAAATTTAAATGGGACCACCCTTGAGGTACTACCTATACGCCGAAAAAAGATTTGTTCAAATCGGTTCATAATTGGCGGAGTTATCGCGTAACAAACATAGAAAAAAAAAAAAAAAAAACATACGGGTCGAATTGAGAACCTCCTCCTTTTTTTTGAAGTCGGTTGAAAAGGTAAATGTTTAAATTCTAAACTGCTCTTTCATCCCTTACTCCATTTCTTGATGAAAATGGCATTCTCAGAGTAGGAGGACGAATCGATACGTCCAACTACCAGTATGATAAACGTCACCCCATTTTGTTACATTCTAGTCATTATTTATCAAAACTTATATTTAAACAAGAACATATTCGCTTGTTACACGCAGGTCCTCAACATCTCTTAGCCTCGATTATAGTCTTTTTCACCTAAGATGATCCGTATGACGTTTCGAGTTTGAAAGATTTAGAGATGTCACATAACTAAACCATAGCGATTTGTCAATCGATTTTTTTCGGAGAGTTAGTAAAACCTACTTTTAGAGAAATATTTTGTATAGGTGTTATTTAACAAAAAACATGCTTTTTTTTAATAACAAATATTATTGTAACAATTTTTTATTGATAATATTCAAATTTCATGGTTCGTGTTCAAAAAAACGATCCCTAAAAAGTACTGGTTCTGTTTCTTTAAATTAAAAACCATTAATTTATTTTTAATGCGTTTATTAAAGTCAATAATCGAAAAATATAGTTGATTTTTGTGATGTTTTTAATAACTAAGAATTCACTGCAATCGATTAATGAACCGCGGAAATAATCGATTTTATTATACAAGAAATACCCCAGCACTAAATCTATTCCGTTTTACACATCGCGTACATTAAATAAAAAATATTTTTACATCGTATTTAATTAAAATATAATCAATAGACTCAGATTTTACTAAATATTTCAAGACAAGGTAGTTTTCTTTTTTTATCATATTGCTAATAAAATACAAATATTTTTTCAAAAATATTCTGCATATGTAGTATGCGTAATATGGATAACCTTGAAGTGTCATACGGATCATCTTACGTGAAAAAGACTATAGGGAACGATATTGGCCTGTAGGAGGTAGGACTCTAGCTAGGCGTGTAGCGCGCGAGTGTGTTACCTGTCGCCGATTTAACGCTCGTACTATGGAAAACATTATGGGAAACTTACCTGTAGATCGCGTACAACCTGATTTTCCTTTCTCCACAGTAGGCACCGACTTCGCGGGCCCATTTTTGATAACAGACCGCAAGGGCCGCGGATGTAAGATTAGTAAATGTTATCTTTGCATTTTCATTTGTTTCCGATATAAATGCATCCACCTAGAGTTAGTCAGTCAGCTGTCAATGGATGCATTCATTTTGACTTTAAAAAGATTTATAGCCCGTAGAGGTAAGCCAAGGATCATTTACTGTGATAATGGTAGAAACTTTGTTGCAGCTAATAAAGAGATAAATTCATTTTTAAATAATAATAGCGATTCTATCATTGATCACGCTTCTCGTGAAGGCATCGAATTTCGTTTCTCACCTGCGTACGCTCCTCACTTTGGTGGTTATTGGGAAAGTGGGGTCAAGTCAGCGAAGTTTCATTTACATAGAGTCATAAAAAATGTACACTTGACCTTTGAGGAGCTGAGCTCATTATTTGTTCAGATTGAGGCCATCCTAAATAGCCGACCCCTATGTCCAATAAGTCCTTCACCCCAAGACCTATCTCCTCTTACCCCGGGCCACTTTTTAATTGGTAGGCCGCTAACCTCATTGCCATCGCCGTACCTGCTTGACTATAGCACAAATCGTCTTGACCGGTTTCAGCGACTGGAGCAAGCCCGTCAAGACTTCTGGAAGAGGTGGTCAATGGAGTACGTAGCCGAGCTGCAGCAGCGCACGAAATGGAAGGTGCGATGCAGAGACCTCAAGGTTGATGACCTAGTCCTGATTAAGGACGAGAGCGCACCGCCGCTATGCTGGCGCCTTAGACGAATATCCAGACTCTTCCCCGGCTCTGATGGAGTGCCGCGAGTCGCAGACGTCTCTACATCCCAAGGCATCGTTCGAAGGGCCATGAACCGCCTATGTCTACTGCCGTCGCCGAATGAAGACACCTTAGAACTCCTGAAAGCTACCTAGCTTTCAAGCCCCGGAGGATGTCTATGACAGACAGCTTCACATCACTACCGTTCAATCTCATTCGGTCCGCGCGCGCGTTCACTCTCCCATTCACTGTATCCCCTCTCGCCTATCAGCCACCGAACCGGCTTGACGTGCCGGCCGGCACGTTAACTCACAAATTATTTCAATGTAATATTGTCCAAAGTACAATAAATTCTCAAACTCAAGAATGCATTTTATTAACTAGTTCTGCGTGAACAATTGTTGTTACGTTGACAGACTTAGATAAAACGATGGTCAGTCAGGCCAACCAAACTGAGCTAGAAAATTTGCCCCCATTAGGAGTCAAACACGAGACTTCTGGGTCTAAAGAAGGTGATCTTACCACTAGCTAGACTGTCTTTTCTTACAGGTTAACCCCTCAAAACCTTTCGTTTCAAGGGAATTCGAACCTTAACTTCGAACTCCTATGTTCCTCTGATTAATTTAGTTGTGGGTTCAATGACAGTTTAACCTTGCCCCGGTACAAACTTTACTTCATTGGTACTGTTATTGGCGGTCAAGCTGTAGATCCTACACAGGAATTGCAGCGGTGGTATCGTGAGGTGGGAATAGTCCCGTTAGTTAGACTGGAATTTATTTGATCACTAACAAGGTTACATTGTAGCGTTCACAAAAAAATGACACTGGTTAAATGCAAACTTAATTAAAGGTGAAAACAACATGCATTAGAAACTAACTCTCTTATTAATAAAAAAAACACAGTTGTTGAACACTGTTTTAAAATGACATTTCCATACTAAATGTTACTTTAAAACACTGTTCAACGAGCGTGTAAGTTTTATTATAGTCTGGTCCGGGAGCACGTAGAATTTTGTCCAATGACCCCAAGCTACCCATCCTTATCGCTCGCGCGTAATTATATTGCTGACGCGACTGTGCGACGGGCGCCTGCAGTGAGTGTGCGAACGCGACAGCAACATAATTACGCGCGAGCAATAAGGATGGGTAGCTTGGGGTCATTGGACAAAATTCTACGTGCTCCCGGACCAGGCTTAGACTAAACGAAACGTTCGTAATACCCGCAGGCCGCCTGAAGATCCGCGTCATTCCCACCATTGGGCTGGTGAAAGACAACAAGACGAAGGACTTCATCGTGGGCTTCACCGAGCTCGGGAATAGAGACGACTTCTCCACAGAAATGCTAGAGTGGAGGCTCGCCAGGTAAACAGTTCATCATCATCATCAACATCATCATCATCAACATCATCATCATCATCATCAACATCATCATCATCATCATCAACATCATCATCATCATCATCATCAACATCATCATCAACATCATCATCATCAACATCATCATCATCATCAGCATCATTTTAACCGCCTCTGTGGTTTAGTGGTAAGACCACCTGCTTCAGACGCAGAGGTCCCGGGTTCGATTCCCAGTGGGGGCAGGTTTTTCTGTTCAGTTTGGTTGGTGGTAGGGCTTGTTCTAAGTCCGCCTGGCTAGCTACCATCATCTTACCTAAGTCTGTCGCCATAACAACAATGTTAACAGCATTGTTGTGTTCCGGCAAAAGGTAAGATAGCCAGTTCCTCAGTGGTTGCGGATTCCGGGTGAAGCTCGCTTCCACCTTCGGCCTGATCGTCACTTACCATCAGGTGAGATACAGGCCAAGAGCTTCCTCGTTGTGGATAAAAAAAAATCATCATCATCATTTTCAGCCATAGGACGTCCACTGCTGAACATAGGCCTCCCCCAATGATTTCCACAATGGTCGTTTGGTGGCGGTGCATCTAGCGCCTTCCCGCTACCTTTATGAGGTCATCAGTCCACCTTGTGGGTAAACAATTAGGCTGGCTAAACTGGTTAATTAATAACTTTTAATTGGTAACTGTGTGACTGATTGTACAGCGCCCCTAGCGGCTACATTCAGGAACTAAAATCTTCATAATTTTTCTGACGCACTCGCTAGCGAGCACACCTAACGTACAATCATGTGCTCACGATTTAGAAGGACTAATTTCATTAGTTAAGAAAACTAATTTTGGGAGCTCCGCAAGGCACCACTTTGGGCCTACAACCATTCCTTATTAAAAACACAATTTGTTGGAACTCCTCAAGGCACCACTCTCGGCCCACCACTATTCCTCATTGACACCAATGACTTTCCCTCCCAGGTCGGAGGTGATCGAGTACTCTGGAGATGTCCTCACGCCGCCAGACCAGCAGAAGAAGAAGCTACACATACAGAGCAAGAAGACGATACGTGGAGGACGGGATGACTCAGACTCAGATTTAGAGCTGAGCGATTGAAGACTGTGAGCTTTGGGCTATGAATACGTGTTTTAATGCTGTTAAATTGCAATAGAATCAATTGGGTAGTTGGCACCAACAATTTTAGGGCAGATTCTTTAAAATAGTACATTTTAGTTACATAATAATTTTAGTTTCCAATAAAGTAGATATCTATTTGTTTTCAATACTTCGTTCTAATCTTATAAACTCATTACGTTAATGAAATGTAAATTAACATTATGGTTTTTGGTTGCTTTGTAATTTAATAAAGTTACTCCTGACGTCATAACTGGACTAAACTCTTTTAAAAAAATCACATTGGTGGTGGTGTCAACTACCTTAAGGTTTTCCGACAGATTATTTGTATTTATGTACTTGAGCCACGCAGTGATCTTTAATTTTGTTGTAAGGAGCGTTCTATTTGGGTTTGCGAGCATTCGTAGCGCGACCGAACACTTTAGTAATGAACATCCTAAAATGTAAAATGTATATTCCATTTTAATACGCCTATTCTTCTTTCCCGCTTTTATATTATTTTAAAAAACTTGTTTAGTCTTGTTTACTTATAGTTTTGTACCTTATTTCCTTGTGTTAAGGATCAAAAACAATTATGTTATTGGATTTCAAGACAAAAACATTGTTTTGGGCATCAACACAAGGAAATAAGGTATAAAATGTGCTAGGAACTGTGTTTCTACTGCCATGTAAAAGGTTAATGTGTGAAAGGTGCCTTATTTCGTTTGCTAGTTGGTTGAATTTTGAATGAAAGTATGTGTGTTGCCAGTTACCAAAATGGTAAAACTTGATAAAGTGTTGATGAATGTTTAATATTTTAACACAAATTATTTGTATATCGCCTCAAAGAAAATAATTTGAGAAATATAATGTTTTTAACTACATAATTTTGTTTTATTTAGATAAACCTTGTTGGTGCTATTAGAAAAAACTTATAGACATTAAACACGTGTTTAAAATGACATTTCCATGCTATAAATGTAGCGCTTAACTCAGTCAGCCAAGAGGGGATGTTTTTGGGACGTCAAACGTCAGCGAGACTTTAAAATAGCCCCTGTATTTTTAAAGTTACAAGTTTGCTAAAAGTGAAAATACGCTTGTAAAAAAGTCTTATGGAAATAAAAATTACATTTAAAGAAACTACACAAAACTGCAATGATAAATTTATTTACAAAACAATAAATGCATTAAAATAACATACACGACATTCACTTTAATTCTCTGTCTTATACAAATGAAATAAAAATTAGAAAATAAATTATTCACAAGTCTTGCCAGTTAAAAACAAAACAAAAATAAAGTAAACAAAGTCTTCTTTAATCGTTACAAATGATACAGTAATTTATAATCATGGCAATTAATGTTTTAGCACATATTTTTGTATCTACTAATGTAATAATATAAAAAATAGTATCATAATGTTCGTCATACATATTTGATTTTAAAGTACTTGGCATAATAATGACCCTTTCTAGTGATCTATCACAGAATAACTTCATTTTATTGCTAGTAAGCACACGGGAATTTATTTCCCAGCTTTACAGGCAGTGATATAAATAGGAATTTACGTATAACATCACTAAAAACAATTTCCGAGTTTCACTACATACTGCTGACGCGTAAATAATAGGTACACGAGTTACCCCTTACTAATAAAAAGTTACACAGTTGTTGAACACTGTTTTATAATGACATTTCCATACTAAACGTCATTTTAAAACACTGTTCAAGGAGCGTGTAAGTTTTATTAGTAAGGGGAGTCTACATAAATGTTTTTAACAGTAGTTGAATAATAAATTCCTATTTCTACTGCCAATAATAAAGCTAGGAAATACAATTGTAATGTTTTTTACTGTTCGGAATTCCGGGAATACATAGTTATTTTGTTTTTACACAAAAAACTTTATTCAGAAAGGGCCTTGAATGTTTAAATCACATTAACATCAATTTAAAGACAATACAAAACAAAAATCTATCGGTGTAATCGGTCCTGGGTCATAAAAATTAAGTATTTATTTCTAATTGTTATTCTACGAGGCATCAGGCAGCATTATTTTACTTTGGCAGTGGTTCTTTTCCGATTTTGAGATTACAAATTGTTTTAATTTTTAATACAAACATTATTTTGGTAAGATCCTAGCAGATTCTATCTAAAAATTACTGGTTAAACCATGGACCTATAAAAAAAGTATGTCCATGGGTTGAGCGATATTTTTTCGTGCACAGGGCATGCTAAATTTGTGCTTGTATAGCTTCGAACGGAGAAGCCCCAAAGCAATATTATGGTTCGATGCCCGTAAGATAGGTTTTCGTGACATGTGCGTGAGAGTTCGTAGCAAAGTGGGCTAGCCACTTTGGGATATCGTAAATTAAAAGTCCTCTCTAGATTAGGAGGTCCATGGGTACTATAAAACTAAACTGTTCATCAATAGCATGCTTCAAAACAACAGAAGTATCAATTTCAGTTCACTGCACCGATTCACATAATCACAGCACTAAGTTCAAGTTAATATCATGAGTTCATTGCCACAGATTTGTACAACCTAAGTCTGGATTCAGACAGCGAGGCTACAATCGTGTCACCATTTATTTGTGCCGAACACACATCAAGAGCTGGTTCCGCTGCTAACAGTGATATACTCCTAGCTCCGTCCAAACCGTGAAGGTACAACATCGAGTCGCTCTCAGAATGGGCAGCCACCCACGACGCACCCGTAGTTTTCACCCAAGCGGCTCGAGACATAATGGAAGACTTCGCAGAGCCGTTTAAAGTATGCTCCACATCGAACAACACCTCTCCGCTAGGCACACTACTTCTCAGTTTGCATAGCGTAAGCCTGGAGCGATCAGAAGTCGCCAATCCTGATCTGCAAGAAATTAGCGCTCTGTGGGATTCATTGTCGTAGCACAAGGACATAAAAGGACCATCAATGGGTATAGTGCGGGGTTCCCACTGCCTCATATTCGACGTCCACAGCCAGCAAGAGTTCAACTGACAGGACAACAACCCATGTTCAGTAGAACACAAGGATACAACAGGGGAAATATCACTGGGATCTGATAATCTCTGCATATAAGTACTCGAGTTCCTCACGTCGTATTGGTGGATAACCCCGCCCACTCCGCCGACGTAAAACTCGTTGGTTCTCATGTAGTCCCATGAACAAGACCATAATGGGAAGCCAGCGTTGACTGTCATGCAGGCATTGCCTCTTTCCATGATTCTGGCAGTGCTGTCTAAGCCAACGCTCAAAAGAAGGTCTCTGCGTTGAGAATACGTTATGTCCCTGATAGGTTTTGGGTGCAAATGCACGAATTGCCCCAATTTGTAGTCGACGCAGCTGACTTTTCTTATCCCAAAGCCTGGGAATAAAGTATTTGTGCTTTTCTGAGAGACGTATAGTTCGTACGAGCGACAGTTGTACGTCATCACCCGACAGCCGCCTTCTCTGGATATCTCCAAGTTTTTCTCCAAAGCGAACCTGAAGGATCTGCGAACGGGCGGTTCTTTCGCCACTTGGCACTTCATCAAAGTGCTCCTAAGCACTTCGAGTTGTAAGAGGCAGGCTCGGTGGGCTATCCTCGACTTTTGGAGATCCAATTCCGCTCGGCTCTTCTCTGCTTGAAGCGTATGAATTTGATTCTGCAGCGTCGTTACTTGCGACGTGTCTGCAGCCACCAAGCGTCTAGCATAGATGTGCCTTAGATCTTTCAAATGGGCCTTACTTTTGCAGGTAGGACACGATCTGTCTTTAGATATTTGCGCTTTCAACCAACGCTCGACGCACTGCGAACCGAACAGATGACCGCATTTTAACGCAACCAATCTATGATCCCCAGAATTGCCCCACGAATCTAAGCAAATGGGGCACGTTTCTCCGTCCATGTCGTCCGTTTTCGGCGACGAAATCTTCCTAACTTTGCTGGGGGGTTCGTCGGAGTGGTCGTCACTTTTCCTGACCTGCGCTTCAGGTATAGACAGCATGCTGTTAGACTCCTCATTCATAGACTGTATGGCTGTGCTATTGCTGTCTTCGTTGGTGGAACTGTGTGGTAAAGCTGAGTTGGAGTTTTCGTCATCCAGCCTCCTCCAGTTACTTCGGCTGCTTTCGCTGAAATTTATTGGGCCTGAATCTGTTCCTATGTTACTGTACTCATCTTCCGGTTGCTCGAAGATTTCCGGGTTGGTATCAAGTCGTAGAGGGGAGCCCAGGCCTGGACTGTCCGGGGAGGGTGGATCTAATAAGTTGGGGCTCCCCGGAGACTCGGGGACTACGACGCTGGTGGATGGAGGTGATCCGCTTGTGGAGGGCTCGTCCATGTTGTATAATCATGAGGCTGTTCTGTGGACAAAAATATTTCTTTCTTTGACAAACAGACATAGCTGGGCACCGTTAATCAAATAGTTAACTTCGTTAATCGTTAAACCGTTAATAAAAAAATTAACTTCGTTAAACGTTAAAACGTTACATTTAGCAAGATTTAACGCAAGTTAACGTTAATCGTTAATCCGTTAACACATAATAATAAAACAAAAAAAGTAATTGTATGCAAGGTTCAAATAATTTCGAAAGCTTGTATCGCGCACGGAATTTATTCCTCTTTTTAGGGTTCCGTAGCCAAATGGCAAAAAACGGAACCCTTATAGATTCGTTATGTCTGTCTGTCCGTCCGTCCGTCTGTCCGTCCGTATGTCTCAGCCATTTTTTTCCGAAACTACATATAAGAGCTATACTGTTGAAACTTGGTAAGTAGCTGTATTCTGTGAACCGCATTAAGATTTTGATGCAAAAATAAAAATAATAATAAATATTGGGGGCTCCCCACTCCCCATACTTAGAACTGAAACTCAAAAATTTTTTTTTCATCAAACACATACGTGTGGGGTATCTATGGATAGGTCTTCAAAAATGATATCGAGGTTTCTAAAATATTTTTTTTCTATTATTATTATTCTGTCTAATGGCTTCAATGGTGCGAATTTACAGCACACTGGTTTTGCCAATGTCGAGTATCTAGAGAGACACGGTGGACAGTGGAATTTCTAAACCGAATAGTTAGTTTGACAGACGCTTCCAAAGTGGAAAAAAGTTGGTCCCCCCCTCTAACTTATAAAATAAGAAAATGAAAAATCTAAAAAAAAACATATGATGTACATTACTATAAAAACTACCAACGAAAATTGTTTTGAACGAGATCTAGTAAGTAGTTTTTTTTAATACCTCGTAAATCGTAAACCGCTTATTACCGCGTAATCCTTCATACAAATAACTTAAATTAAAAAAAAAATCATAAATCAATGGTACGGAACCCTTTGTGCGTGTGTCCGACACGCACTTGGCCGGTTTTTTTTCGTTTTAGTAACAACGGCATTTCAGAATAAAAGCTTGTTTTTAAAAAAGTATTTTAATAATTTAATTTTACACTTTTTAGTAGTAGACTAAGAGCTAGTGAACGCCAGACCTACGTCATTTTATAAAAGCTGAAAGTTTTTTTAAGGTATGCTCCTAATATGGATAGAATGTTGGTGAATCATAATGATTGGGTCATCGTGGCTTTAGCAGCTATCCTAAAAAAACTGTCTGGCAAGGAGTTGGAACTGTTAAAACTGTCTTGCTGATGAGGAAACTACTTCTAATTATTGCCCTAATATTTTAGCGTTTATGGTAAAAATCAACGTTTATGGTATAACGTAAGCCTAACTTTTACGGTGGCTTTTTCTGTAAGTATATTCAATAGACTGTAATTCTACTTAGGTTATACCATAAAATCTGATTTTTATGTATAATATTTGGGCAATGATTAGAAGTTGTTTCGACATCAGCCACACAGTTTTGACAGTTCCAACTCCTTGCCAGACAGTTTTTTCAGGATAGCTGCCAAAGCAACGATGATCCAAACTTCATAATCCACCAACATTCTAACCTATATTAGGAGCATACGCTGACAAACTTTCAGCTTTTATAAAATGACGCAGGTCTGGCGTTCACCAGCTCTTAGTCTATATTATCTCAATCTCAGAGCCTTGATTCAATTACAATGCAATTTAGCACCAAAGTGCTCGAAAAGACAAATCCAACAAACCCAAAGTCGATAAGTTTCCACCGTTTCGTTTAGGAATTCCTATGGCCACCTCCTGACTCCACCATCAGACCAGCTTAATGGTACCATAACATTGCATTTTCATCGTACTTACATAAGTATACCAAATTTCAGCTCAATCGGTTGAGAACTGGTCTTAAATTTTATTCAGTTGCAAGATTTGTCCCACACATACTAACAAGTCAATATAAAGCTTGTAAATAAATAAAAAAATTGCATTTTTATTTCGTTTTGTTCTGGTTACAAAAAATGTTGTTTTGGGTTCTGGAAGCCCGAACGTACTTGTCAGAACGCGTTTTTTCTAGTGTTTTTCAGCGTGCCTGCTTTATCTTTTTGGTAAATAGTAGGTACTGGATTAACGATTAACGGACTTAGGATAATTTAACGGAAGTTAACGAGTCCGTTAACATTTTTTAAAGTTAACTTAAAAGTTAATCCGTTAATAGAAATGTTAACTTCGTTAATTAACGGATTAACGAGTTAATGCCCAGCTATGCAAACAGAAACCTTACTCGTGAAAAAGCTAGATGAGTCTGGCTGATGGGGAAACTACTTCTAATTATTGCCAAAATATTATACATAAAAATCGGATTTTATGGTATAACTTTAGTAGAATTACAGTCTATTGAATATACAGAAAAAGCCACCTTAAAGTTAGACTTATGTTTACTTACGTAGCTCTAGTCTATTAGGGTTAGGTGTAGTGTAAGAAATATTTTTTTATTACCATTACCAAATAAATAGTAACAAATAAATAATAATAGGTATATTATAATAAAGAGTGCCAAAATGGACACCCATTAAGTAAGAATATCCTACCAATTAAGAGTATGATGGACACAATGTCCACAGTGTCCAGAACACTGATTTACAGTGATTTTCAGTAGAAGGCCAAGAGAGAAGGATAGATAGATAAAGACATTATTGATACACATAAAACAACAAGCTCAAACTTTTGTTTGAAAGAAACTGAGTTGAAAAGATGATAGCCTTGATAGCCTTAACCTCAAATACCATCTTGAATTGATCTACGACTAACATTACAAAGAGGTACAGTTTGTGAAGTTGCAGCATGGGCAATTGATGGATCTACTGAAGAAATTTTGAAAATTATTTCACCATTAGAACACCACATTATGTGTGAATGGAAACTCTGTGATAGAACTAAATTCAAAGCGAAAGCTAGTTTTACATTTCAAACTGATACCTATGTGCAATAAATGAATAAATAAATAGGCTTATTATAGGAGTTATGAATTCTTAATGTTTCAAGGAATGTGGAAATGAGCCTGGATAAAATGAACCTGGCTATCACCAAGGAATATGAGGGTAGACAAGATGAGAATAAGGGATGTAGACAAAATTTATCCATTTTGAAGAATATTATGAATTTTTATAAGTTCAAATTGCGTCATAGGTTCAGGAATTCTGATAGATATAATAGTATCCAGGTAGATCCAGGTTATAATATGGCTAGGGTATAACTATATAGGTAAACAAGCAATATTAACCTACTGGAGGTTACTACAATTATTTATCACAACATTGAACACTATCGAATAAATTTTATTTATTGAATTATGGTCTGGCCAAGACATTATGCGGTTATTTACCAAAATAAACAATCGTTGAGAACTATAGCATGTAGGTAAACAAGTATCATTTTTACATTATCGTACCTGATCCAGTGAAAAGCTGTAAATCTGTATCACAAGTAAACTAAAACTACTTTTTCTTTTTGATTAGACGCACTACAAAAATGGATTTACAAACTGACACACAGATTTTACCAATTTTTTCATTTACAAAATCAAATCAAATTCACACAGCTGTCATTCATTTGTCTTGAAAAATTTGGATACGCTTATAATTAAAATGTTTGGAAAACTTTTGATTATGATTTTATCAGAAATGCGTTTGTTGAGTTTGGATTTTTCTTTGTCAATTAATTAAAATTTAAATCCATATCTCAAATAATTTGCATTTACCTACCTTTATTTCAGTTGTATAGAAATAATTTTGAGAACCTCGCATAAAAATATTTTTTCTGGAACAATTCCATGTTTGTATCCGATTATGAAAGAAAATCGGCTAGTGTCTCTAATTTGAAATGAGATTTTTAACCTGTGTTGCGATTGGCTAATTAGAAAAATGTGTCAAACTTTTGACCAATCTCTCGCTTTTGTCGTGAAACAGCCAATGGAGTGTCGTAATTCTGTCATGTTAAGTTGTTAATGTTGGTACAATTTGTATTTATTTACAAAATTTCAAAGTTGGCAGCAGTAGTATTGCAAAGAACGGGAAGATCTAACGGGTTCATCTTTTCCTGTTTTTTCAGTTTTTTTGTACGACGAGCTTGTATCCGTGACTTATTTGTGTAAAAATATATTAAGGCAATAGTGATAAGTGCATTGCGTGCCAAATAAGTGGAAATGGAAGCGAGGTGATCAGTGGTTTTGGGTCTTACAAGTTGACGTATAGAATGATAATGGCGGTGGTGGTGTTAGTGAAAAATAACAAAATGTTTGTGTGAAGACTGGCGAGTGTGTTTGGGATAATTCGCGTAATGCCTTCGGCTGCAAGTGAGTGCATTCCAATTTCTATCATCTCTCATAATTCCCTCGCAATACCTACAAAATTAAATGTCAGTTTGATAACTTCTGAAAAGTTGTCCCGAAAGAAGTGGTTTTGGAGTTGGATGGCTAGTTTTTGGATCATAGCGATGTCCGCAATAGTGTTTCTAGGGCGTCAGAAGGTGTTAGTCAATAGATCTCGTAGCCTTTGGCTGTGGGCGAGTGCTGTTGACATTTCTGTAGTGTCGCAATGAACTGCCTATGTGGGTCACGTCGGGACGAGGTCAGGTGCGCGCGCAGTGACGTCAGGCACCCCTCGTGGTGAACCGCACCCCCTACGTTCACTTTCGGAGTCCTCACGGCTGCCACATGCCCCCGATACGGAAGGGATGAGGCCGGAAGGTATGTAGGGCGGCTGTCATGTAGGCCATGTAGCACAGATGATACATCTTTCATTGACCTCCTTTTTTATTTCAAAACTTAGTGGCCAGTGTGAGGATGATATAAAAGTGAATGTTTTTTTTGCAACTGAAAGTGGTAAACAATACTGGCTAAAAGCAAAAGGAAAAAATTTGGTAACATTTATTTATAAAAGTTAACTATTTACTTCCTTTATCCTGAGACACACAATATAATAATTTATGGATCAAATAAACACCCATAAGATTCAAAATTGCTGATATAACTTGAAATTCAATTCATATAGAGCCTTCAAGCTATTGGCATCAAAAATAAAGGTTGGCCACTAGCATTTTGCATTGCATACATATTAGCAAGTAATGAACCAGTTTGGACAACAAAACTACTGTCTTAGTTCTAAGTTGTTTTGGGGCACGGCTCATATCTTATTTTTATTATTTTGGTGTCTAATAATAACAAAATTGGTTTTCTAATAATAAGCAGTATGGTTAATAAGCACAAGGTGGACCGACAACATCATAAAGGTAGCAGGAAGGCGCTGGACACAGGCCACTATTAATTGATCAACATGGAAATCATTGGGGGAGGCCAATGTTCAGCAGTGGATGTCCTATGGCTGAAATGATGATGCTTATGAGATTCAAAGGTCAATGAACTTTGTTAAACATGGTCTCCCATATTTAGTTTACCACTTCTATGGTGTTGAATAGAGTATTCCATTACTTAGAAAGACACAGTAAAAGTTTAGACTACAAAAAAATCATAGATTAACCTAATTTCAAAATTGACCTGTAAGAAATTTGAAGAAATAAAATTTCTATAACCATAATATTATTGTATAGTCCTATAAGCTTTAACTCATAATGAAGTATTTCCACTAATATCATTAGTATGCAAGACCCGGATATTTTTATTTCTATTTGCTTTTACCTATTTGTGAAACCTTTAATTTCTAAGCATCATTCAATTTTAAGCACTTAATAAGTTTTAAGATAGTCAAATCATTGAAAAAATTGGTGTATGATAAGGGCGATTCTCTGTAAGCTCGTAATCAGCTGTCCCGGCCGATTTTTTCAAAAAGCAATTAAAATATTTAAAAAAAAACACACTCGTAATGAAACTTTAACCCCAAAACTTTACGGGCCCTTTGTTTTTAGAACCATAACTATTTGTAGTTTTTTTCTAGACTCGATTGAAGCCCGAAAAATACAGTCCCCTGGCTGTCCCCATCACTGCATTTCCGCCTAGAAATGAGTTTTACGAAGAAGATATTGAAACTACATACATCTGGCAGCTCATAGCATAAAGAATAATAATGAAATTATATTATTTTCGTAAAACAAGCTCTCATTACCAATTTTATTTATTTAGTAAACTCCTGTAAACTTTGTCCCCAGAATTTTAATACAGTCCCCTGCCAAAAATTTAAATTCATAATATAAAAAAACTATAATAGCTACGATGTTTTTTTTGAGAGAAATGAAATGCAATTGCTATAAAATAGGCAACCTTGCCGAATGCGGCGTTGAGATGCCTATTTTTTTTAGTGTCAGAGCGTCATTTGTGAGGTGAACACGCGCTTCAATCGCCACCACACACAGTCCTCTGATAAGTCATAAATGCATGTTAATTACTTAATAATCTCTAAATAAAGCATAAATTGATATAACATTTATGTCTCAATTGATCGGTAGATTCTTAAAACACTATTTAACATCATTTTCGTAAATATTGTGAAATCTAGCCGAAATACACAGTCCCCTGGCAACAGTCCTCTGCCTGAAATTGCACAAATATGTGCATCAGGTCGCAAGTATTTATTCCTGGTCCATCCTCGGCTTTCCAAATAAATATAAAACACTAACAATGAGGCAGCAAGGTTCTGGAGTAGAGGCTATGTACCGGAAAACGCAGCGAGAGACAAGCGACACCGAGCCACCTTGTGGGTGGACCGACGACCTCATAAAGGTAGCAGAAAGGCGTTGGATGCAGGCCGCTCTACCTACTGTGCGATGTGGAAGTCATTGGGGGAGGGCGGGAGGCCTATGTTCAGCAGTGGACGTCCAGTGCTGAAATGATGTTGATGACTAACAATGAAAAGTGTCAGCTGCTTTTGCAACAGTGGTTCTTGTGAGCATTATAACGGAAAATCTTTAATCTGCTGAACCTGAATTGACCACAAATTCCCCTCAAAGATTTGATGATGAAATAGCAGGAACGGGTGGTACTCGGAATTCAGTGCCTCAGAGGTTAAGGTTAATTTTTGATATGAATGTTTATTAAGGAAAGTTGTTATTTCTGTTAATTTTTTTATAAAGACATTTTGTTTACTATTGATTTGCTATAAAATAATAAATAATTGATCAATTTAAAATGACTTTTTCTTAAAGTATAACAGTCCTCTGTCTCAATTAACAGTCCCCTGTCATGATTTCTTGGAAAATCGCTAATAACTCGGAAAATATTAATAATTTCAGTGGGACTCCTTACCTAACTAAAATAATAGTCAATTTTCTTTGAAATGGATCACGGTTTTTTGGAAAATGTTAAAAATAATTGCCAGGACAGCATTTGTATGGGACCTGTACGAGCTTACAGAGAAATGCCCATAAATAATCACACTTTAATAGCAGGTACCAGACTAGTTAATAGTTATTTGGTTAATTGGTAATTAATTTACTTTTTAATGGTACACTGGTTGCTTGAGGCAGTTGATTCCTTTCGTTAGTTTCAGCCAAATGACGTCCACTGCTGGGCAAAGGCCTCCCCTAAGGAATTCCACAACAACTGATCCTGTGAATTGATTTCTTTAGTGTTATTTTATTTATTTAAGGTAGCAACATAATACAAATCAGTTCTCTAAAATTAATTCAAAAACATAAAAATGCTTCTGATAAGTTAGCTTAAACTAGCGGCCTTCCGCGACTTCGCACGCATGGATCCCGTTTTACTCCCTTAGAGCGGCAATGACCGCTTGAAGCAGTCGGGTTCGACAGCTTCAAGCTGCGACTGCACAGTGAACTGCAGAGTTCTATGGACGCACATACACGAACCGCTCGAGCAGTTGCAACTGATTCGGGCGGTCTACAGCTTGAAGCTGTCGACCCTGACTGCTTCAAGCGGTCCGTGTATTGCCGGCCTTAAGGGTGGAGTTTCGTAAAATCCGTTCTTAGTGAGCACCTACGTTCTAAAAGGAAACCTCATGCAAAATTTGAGACTCCTAGCACTTGTAATTTCTGAGATTTCGTGATGAGTGAGTGAGTCAGTAAGTGACCTTTTACTTTTGTATATTTAGATATGCCAATACTACTTTAGATGCTGACTACACTGAATCTAAAACACACGTTTTGTATGGCCAGCTGTCCCCTTTGTTATTATTGTCACCAGTGAAGCTACGCAGTAAATCATTGATTGGATAAATGGTTCTAGTTGCAGATTCTGACCTTGACTGGTTTTCATACTCTCTTAAATACCAACTCAACATGTCGTTCGTTTGTTTAAGCAAAATGATGTCCACAGCTGGACAAAGGCCTCCTCCAAGGTTTGCCACAATGCACGGTCCTGCGCTGCCCGCATCCAGGCTCTTCCCGCGAGCTTTACCAGATCGTCGGTCCACCTAGTAGGAGGCCTGCCCACGCTACGTCTTCCAGCCCGTGGTCGCCACTCGAGAACTTTTCTGCCCCAACGGCCCAACATACCAACTCAACATGTAAACATTAGATAAATAATTAGTGGCCGCCCGCGACTTCGTGCGCGTGGACTCCGTTTTACCCCCTTGGGGGTAGAATTTTCCAAAATCCCGTCTTAGTGAGCACCTATGTTCTAAAAGTAACCCCCATGCAAAATTTTAGACTCCTAGGACTTGTAGTTTCTGAGATTTCGTGATGAGTCAGTGAGTCAGTCAGTGACCTTTCGCTTTTGTAGATAGACTCATCAATCACCATCTTCATGGACACCTGTATAATTCAGTCCACTTGTGGGAAAATCTGTCTAATTCAGTCCACTCAGTGACACCTGGGCCAGGAATACACTGACAAGAGTTGAAGAGTGACCTATTTCCTTCTTCTCAGAAACTGATTTTTTGTCGAGACAAAAGTGGTACTATTTTAGGTGTATCTACCTATTTTAGCAAAATATCCTTGTGTTACGAGTGTGTGCGAAGGTTCGAACGCGCATTCCTCGGATCAGGAGTCGGCTGATTCAATACCTTCACTATTCAGCTATCGTCGCGTCGGTTGGACAAACAATATAAAATGCGTGATAGTTTTCGTTGCAAAATAACATCTGATACAACTACATAAAAGCCACTGTCTGTTGTCTGTATTTATAGATCGTTTCATCCACGAAGACGCGCCCCACCATTCTTTCGCTAATGTTTGAGTGTTCGTTGCAAAATAACATCTGATATCTACGTAGAAGCCACTGTCTATTGTCTGTATTTATAGTTCGTTTCATCCACGAAGACGCGCCCCACCATTCTTCCGCTAATGTTTAAGTGTTATTGGTACACGTCCGTGAGTGCACACGCACACTACAATAATGACGCTCGGATTGCTCGGATCAAACTCCCCGCACCCCGCGTTTCCCTCGACCAAAAATTGGTGGGGCCCTTCTTCGTACATAAAAAGAACTATAAACAGCAACTTGTACGTCAAAATGTACCTTACGCCGTCGACTTCTTCTTCTCAGTCGGTACACTCTTGTCAGAGTGGTCGTCATCATTTTGAATCACGAATCAGAGTGAGGTTCCTCGTAATACGGCGCCATTCCTCGCGGACTGCAGCTTTCCGGGTACTTTCGCTAACCGAGCACTTAGTTGCGGCCTTGATCTGGTCTGTCCATCTCATTGGTGATCTACCACGTGGTCTGGTGCCCTCAACTTTTCCCTGCACTACGAGACGCTCTATGGAGTCATTACTGCGCCGAGATACATGGCCGAAAAAGGTTAAAATGCGTGACTGAACCGTGGTTGATAGGCGTTGTCTGATGCAGAGTTCTTTTAATATGGAGTTATTGAAACTCGGTCCACGATATTCCCAGCATCCGTCTCCAGCACCACATCTCCAATGCATCAATCTTCTTCCTTTCGGTTTCACGAAGAGTCCCATGTTTCCGACGCATAGATGAAAATGGGGAATATTAGGCAATAAACGAGCCTGGTTTTCGTGGCCTTGGTAATGTTTCTGTTGCCCCAAATCGTCCTCATTTTGTCCATAGCAGACCTAGTGACTGCGTCGACTTAATGTCGTATTTGTTGCAGCGCGGGCGCGTGCGGCTGCGGCGCGGTGATGGCGCGCGCCCCATGAGCCGGCTGCTGTGCTGCCTGTGCCGCCGCCTAGACATGGGCGTCGCGCTGTCGCAGGTACAGGGGACGAGGGTACACAGGTACAGGGGACAAGGGTACAGGGCACGGCTGCTGACAGCTACCGGCCCATGAGCCGGCTGCTGTGCTGCCTGTGCCGCCGCCTAGACATGGGCGTCGCGCTGTCGCAGGTACAGGGGACGAGGGTACAGGGCACGGCTGCTGACAGCTACCGGCCCATGAGCCGGCTGCTGTGCTGCCTGTGCCGCCGCCTAGACATGGGCGTCGCGCTGTCGCAGGTACAGGGGACGAGGGTACAGGGCACGGCTGCTGACAGCTACCGGCCCATGAGCCGGCTGCTGTGCTGCCTGTGCCGCCGCCTAGACATGGGCGTCGCGCTGTCGCAGGTACAGGGGACGAGGGTACAGGGCACGGCTGCTGACAGCTACCGGCCCATGAGCCGGCTGCTGTGCTGCCTGTGCCGCCGCCTAGACATGGGCGTCGCGCTGTCGCAGGTACAGGGGACGAGGGTACAGGGCACGGCTGCTGACAGCTACCGGCCCATGAGCCGGCTGCTGTGCTGCCTGTGCCGCCGCCTAGACATGGGCGTCGCGCTGTCGCAGGTACAGGGGACGAGGGTACAGGGCACGGCTGCTGACAGCTACCGGCCCATGAGCCGGCTGCTGTGCTGCCTGTGCCGCCGCCTAGACAGGGGCGTCGCGCTGTCGCAGGTACAGGGGACGAGGGTACAGGGCACGCCGCCGGGACAACTAGAGTGCCACAGCTGACAGCTTCGGGCCCATGCTGTGCTGCCTGTGCCGCCGCCTAGACGAGGCGCCTATAGTTACGGAGGACACCCGTCTTCACAAGTACAAAAAGACTCATGGGCGCTGTTATACTGGCCGAAACGCGGGAGGTATGCGGCACAGCAACAGAGCACGCTCGTAGGTATTATAGGGGTTCCTACAGGTACAGGGGGACACAGATTCCGTTGGGACAACTACAGAGTGCCACAGCTGACAGCTACCGGCCCATGAGCCGGCTGCTGTGCTGCCTGTGCCGCCGCCTAGACATGGGCGTCGCGCTGTCGCAGGTACAGGGGACGAGGGTACAGGGCACGGCTGCTGACAGCTACCGGCCCATGAGCCGGCTGCTGTGCTGCCTGTGCCGCCGCCTAGACATGGGCGTCGCGGTACGGGGTGCCTAGAGTTAGGCTGGTTTTAGTGTCACGCGGACCGTCCGGTGCGGCTAATTTGTATGAACTTCTAGGGAGCGTTTTAGAGTAATGCGGTCCGGAGGAACCGCTTGCTCCCTAGCAGTTCATACAGATCGGCTGTGCGGAGCGATCCGCACCGACAGTCCGCGTGACACTAAAACCAGCCTTACAGGGGACACAGGTACGAGGTGTCTATATTTACGGGGGACACAGGTCGTACTAACCTCATGGTTATACTGGCAGAAACGCTGGAGATGTGCGTAGATATGCGACACAGCTACGGAGTACGTTCATCAGCACAGGTATGGGGAAGGCTCGCTGGCAAAGGTACGCGATCCTAAAACCGTTCAGGGTAATTCTGCTGGCTGTTGTAGTGGACAATTCGACATTGTCAAACACTGCAGCAAGGAAAAGAAAAAAGCATGAACCACAACAACTGGCGCGAGTGAAGTAGAGCCATTTACCAACCTGGTGGTTATACTGGAACGGAAGATGTGCACGGAATTGAGGCTGCCTTGACAGGTACAGGGTACCCCTGGCGGCAGTTGTAGTGTCCCCTTTGGGACACTGCCAATTTTAAGGAGAAGATAGATCAGGAAGCAATAAAGAATTTGAATTTGAAACTTTATCATTAATTTTTTTTTCTTTTTTTTTTAAGCTTCACAGCCTTACTAAGTTTTCTTTTTGTATGTCAGTCGGTGAATACTCGCCATGTGTATTCGCAAAAACGTATCATTACATTGTGATTGTAATGCACTAGTCTGTACTCTGTACTTATCTTGATCGTTTTGTGTCCGCAGGAGGGCGAGTCGTGCGACGGCGCAGGTCTGCCGGCCGCGCCGCCGACTATGGCGGATGTCATAAGGTGATTACTAAACATATTATGCTTGTATTCACAAACGATACTTGCTTAAGTGAAGCAGAAAATCGAACGCACAGCTCTGTGATTGGTTTGTGGGTCACCATGTGCGTCCACGCGCAATGTGAGACCTCATAGTAATGTTTGTGAATACGGGTAATAGTGTCTGTACCTAACATCTTTATATACCATGTTTAATTGCAAATAAATAATTATGATTATTATTATGATTATCCCAACAGGTATCCTCAAGTCAATTATTCGAACCGAAGCTGAGCCGAGAGGTGTGGTGGAAATAACGAAATTAGTTACTCAAACTACTATTGACGTTGCAATGCCCAATCAGGGTACATGTTTAGCTTTAAGACACTACAATTTAACATCCAATGTACTACAAGATGCAATTAATAAATGAATTATGAATTAAAACACATCTCCTCACCTCTCCGCTTTAGTGAAAACAGGGCCTTACAGGTGTATTAATAGCACATTTTTGCAACAAAACTAAATAAGTCTAATATGCTATTACTGCTGCCCTGTTGACAGCACATCACAGTTTACTAGTGCTTGTTAAACCAAAACATTTTGATTGTAAAATAAAAATCACCCTATTATGAGCCCTGAAAAGCCTCTGTGTTGAGTTCTAAAATGGGCAGAATGGAAACCATACGAAGTTTTAATGTTATCTTTAACGTCAAGAGTTTAATTTTAGCTAATTTTAATTAAAACAATATTGTGTCAATCAAAACACATCTTTTGGTCTTGTCATCATTGCATGCATTAACCCACCACCACCCATGGTTCTTCCTGCCTCACGGCGTACGAACCGAATCTCGGGAGAGCGCGCGGGTACTTGCTCTGGGTTCTTTTCCCCGGGCGCTTTGCTTGACTCCCTACAAATTTCTCTGATCCATGTCTCCATCCCTTCTCATAGTCAATTCTCCCCCTTCTGGGGCTTGACACCATAAATACGGTACTTCGCGTCGGGCTGCTATCGTTGGTAAATGTCATGACTTCTTCTTATAACTTCGCCTGGCACACAACCAGGAGTGCGCGAACTCGCGCAGCGCGATCCAATTACTCATGTATCCAGTTGCATGCATTAATTGTTTGTGTAAAGATGTGTTGTTGGTAGATCTTTGTCAATAAATATAAATACAATCCACAGGGAGAGGAAGAAAAAAGCCGGCGGTGCTGGTCTGGGCACACTGCGCCGCCGGATCGCCGCCGCCGCTCGACGCCCTCGCGACGCCCGTCCTGACAGAGGTGAGTTCAAATTCAAATTCAAATTCTTTATTGCTCCGATGTTGGTATATAAAAGTTCTTACATATAGACATAGACCCAAAACAAGTTCACCAACTTTCCTGATCTGTACCTCTAGCATGAACAACTTTCGTCTTCAAATCGTTTGCGTATTCGACAAAATTCGATACTCAACCTTCGAATTGAACGATAACGTGACAATTTTGATTGTCAAAATAAGTTTAGTGCAACCATTTCTCATACTAAGTTCACTTTACGACGCGTTCACAAGGGCGCTGTTTTGGTCGCAAGCGATTCGAACTCGAAAGTTTTTCGTGCTAGCGTACTGTACCCTAGACCTAATTATCTGTACCCTAAACCCTGTGCCGTACACACTAACTATTCTGATTTAAGTTCTTATGCCATTCGACACAGGTCTGCGAGCCTAGTGCAATAACTACTGCTGCCTTGTATTGTAGGTACCTAGCGTTTTATGAAAATAAATATTTTATTGTTATTTAGTATAAATCAAAACTAAAAACGATGGGCTTGCTTGATAGACTCCTTTATTTATTTTCGCACATTTGACTATTTTTGGCCGTGTGGGGACGGCCGTAAAGAATACAATTCCCCACCGCCAACAGGAGGCGTGTCGTAAGAGGCGACAAAATCCTGTAGCACGAGATGGGCAGCAGCGTCTGCGTGCGAAATTTATAAAAAACTGCGCTCGCCAACTCGCCTGCCAAGCGTGGCGAGTAGTGTCCGACCGAAACTAGTTTTACGACCGAAACCGAAACCGAAAACGAATTTCGGCAACGGTGTCTATTTCGGCCGAAACCGAAACCGAAACCGAAACTTCCTTACAAGGCTAAAATTTTGAGGGAAAAATAAAGAAATGCGAAAATGCACTGCCTGAAAGAATCGCACAACCTACTCCGACTACATGACTAGCCGCGCTATGGAACCGGCTGGAAAGGGGTATCTTTGTTCAACAATAGCTTCGAAAGTAATAGACGTAGACTAATAAATTTACATTCGTTTTGTAGAATAGCTCAAATACTAATAATACAATGCAAATAAAACATACTTTAACGACGTGGTTTTTCTTGTGTTGGAAAATAACTGAAAAAGAAGTGAAAAAAGTAATGTTTTTTTCTACTTAAATCCATTCCTACTCCCTTAAAATGTATGAAACTTGTGTCTGTTTTCTACTTTACTAATAGATCATTTTATCAGCTATCGCATGACATAAAATATTTGCTCATTAGTGTTAAGGTGCCCACGCAGTCACTTGTTTTTGAAGGAAGAGGTGAATTCAAAAAATTAAAAACTTAAAGCCTTGTAATTTTTTGAGAAATGGGTCAAGCAAGCCCCAAAGGACATTGTCAGAAACCGCCTAAAAAACCGCCCAAAAACATTAACCCATCATAATTATTTTCTATTTTTTTTAATACATTAAGCACCCTTTCATTCTAATGGACACTTAAGCATTGAAAAATTAAATAAATAAGTCTTTTAACGTTTATTCTATAATACTATTACAACTTCCGGACGTTTTGGTGCGTGGCATGGTCTAAAACCTATCAAGTTCCATAATTTTTGCCGATAAAATCTGTACGAGGCATTACCGTACTTTATTGCTGGGAGTCCATGTATAGTGATGTTCCTGCGGCCATCATAGACAATAAAATATCGATTTTGAAAATAAAATAAATCGATTAAACTGCTTTGAAGACTAGATTTGCGTTAAAAGCTAAAAAGATATTGACAGTTTGACACTATTACAAGAAGATATCTAAAGTGTCCAACTGGTCGAAGGTCGTAAATAAAATAAAAATAATTAGGACCATAAACTGATATTCATGGTATCATAACTGTAAAAGTGTCAGAATCCGATGTTGAATCCAATGCCAGTTGAAGTGTGAGAAACATATATATTTGTTTTTTATGTGACAGGAGGCAAATGAGCAGACGGATCACCTGATATCAACCTAGTATAGTTGCCAGTCTCTCATAATCTATGCCAATGAGGGTTTTCGCGATTGAAAAATCCGCCAGATGGCAATACGTAGACGTGAGGTCCAAATGCTGCATGATTGGTTATTTTTGACATGACATTGACAGATATCCACCAATCATGCAGCATTTGGACCTCGCGTCTACGTATTGCCATCTCGCGGATTTTTCAATCGCGAAAACCCTCATTCATAGCACATGTATAATAATAGACCAAATGAACTTTTATAGATTGTGAAAGAGAAGATAAAGATTTTATTATTTTATTAAAATCTTGCCACGAGGTAGTTTTTCAGTAGAAACCAGGATTGGATAATCGCTACAGGCAAGTATCAGAACATTTTATAAATATTTTTAATCGATTATATCCATGTGAATCGTTTTAATAAATTGTCATTTTACTTTTTCAATTAAAACTTTTTCAATCCCTAGTCTTGTCAAACTGTCATAATGTCAACAAATTATAAATGTCACGTCAGTTGACTCAATTTCAGTCTTCTGTGCGTTTATTGTATTTTTATTTCAATGAAATAGTGCTAAAGGGTTAGTACTAAAACTGAAAGCCTTTTTTCAGAAAGAAAACCAATGTGGTGCCCTTATTATTCATGCTGTTTGAAAGTTACAAGTCAGTGATACAGAGTTGCCGACATTATAACTCCGTAGTGATACCATACCAAAGAAGAAGTTTTCCTAAACACTTGTGTTGTTTTTATATGTGATCGAATAAAAAGGATTAATTCTACTGCTCAAATGGAATAACTTATCCCAAGAGACCGAATATAAAAAAAACCTCTCCATAGAAATTATCACCATCACGAGGATGTGAATTTTTTTGAGAATTTGATATTGGTCCTGTAAGAAAAGTAGTTGTATTTCAGTAGTAGAATCAACCCTTCTTGTTTCATCAGCAAGAGTAACTATAAAAACGCCCTGTAGGTAGGTATTATTAAGCTGAAGAGTTTGTTTAGTGTCAAAGACTGTCACACAGTGTAACTTAAATTGGCATATTATGATAATGAACATAAAAACTTAAATAAATATTTATGTTAATATTTTTTCTATTTATTTATTTTCCCAAAGCTTCACAGTGACAGCTGAAACAGCAATACTGTTAACAAAACAGTAAAACTAAACTTGGAACAAACTGTTACAAATATGAGGGGTTTAATATTTTACAAATTAAAATAAAACCGCATGTTGCTTTACTTTCTCGTATAGGTAATAAATGTAATTAATGGCTAGATTATTAATGTTACTTTGTTACCCTCAATAGTGAGGAAATCTTATAAAATGGTAACCCTGATTTTTATTGTCATTCAAGTGCTCTTTCTTCGCATAGGCTTCTGTGATTTGGCCAAGGGCCACACACATTGCGATAACATTATGCGACATTGATTTGACAGCAGCGGAGTGAAGTCTTGCGACTATGCAAAATGATACCCTGTAATCGTAGCGCATACAGACATAGACGGGGCGGGGCACATAGCTCGTAGAGCTGATGGCCGCTGGGGCAGGAAAGTTCTTGAGTGGCGACCACGAGCCGAAAGACGTAGCGTGGGCAGGCCTCCCACTAGGTGGACCGACGATCTGGTGAAGGTCGCGGGAGGTGCCTGTATGCGAGCGGTGCAGGATCGGTCTTCGTGGAAATCCTTGGGGGAGGCCTTTGTCCAGCAGTGGACGTCTTTTCGGCTGAAACGAACGAACGAACGATACGTATTACCACTATTTACCAGACATTACTATTTATTGCATACTCGCCGGATTACACGTAGGAGCACGCGCGTAACAGCTTCGGCCTTGCATTATTATAAGATCTTGTTCCGCCCTTTTACGAACTTCCTCAGTGAGGATATCCCCGCCGAATTCTATGATGAACCTATCAAAAGTCATATTCTGCAATGTCAACCCACCACAAGGTGGACCGACGACCTGATAAAGGTAGCGGGAAGGCGCTGGATGCAGGCCGCTACCAACCGTGCGATATGGAAGTCATTGGGGGAGGCCTATGTTCAGTAGTGGACGTCCTGTAGCTGAAATGATGATGATGATGAAGAAATGAATGAAAATGACAAATCTTCGAACGTGTATAATACCGTGCCAAAGTAATCATATAATTTTGGCACCTTAATAACTATTGCCGTTTTTGTTGTAAAGATCATGCAGCGCTACTTGCGGATATTATTGGAAAGAAAACTATGTGGGCTCTAGATCTGAAGCCGCTTTAACGAACACGAAGTGCTCATACAATGCGGCGTATTTTCTTCCAGTCTTTAGTCAGGACTTTAGTCGAATTAAAACCCCGGTTGAACGTGATATAGCCGCACTAGAATACGATGCTTTTTTGCATAATCGCAAGACTTCGTTCCGGTGTCGACCGAATGTTATCATGATGTATGTGGCCCAGGGGTTACCGTAGCCGCTAAGGTTTGAAACTTCTTGCTTAAAATATTGTAGTCTTTGGCATAGACTACGATGGTAGTCATGGAGATAGGAGTTTGTTATCTCGTGTCAGATGTAAATGGTGAAAAGAAAACTCATGATTCGTGGTATTTTTATGTAATATGTAGGTATTTTATAAAAGTGGAACCCCGAGTGATCTCCAAAACCCATTCTATTATTATATACGATTCGGCTTCGATATCTATAATACAATAGGAGTTTATTTCATGTGTCAGATGACAAGGGTGGAAACAACCTACGATTCATGTTGTTTATTTACGTGCAATATGTGGGCATATTGTAAAAGTGGAATGCCGAGTTGTATTTCTAAAACTTGTTCTATTATTTTATACTATTTGGCTGCGACTCGGCGTGACGACAATACAAAACATTTTTCGCGAATCGGTGTTCATACATTCACACAATACATTAGACGCCATGTTGTCATAAACGACATATTATAAAATCGCTGTGATTTAATATTCTTAATCATTAATTTTATGGCAAGTGTCCATCAGGAATCATTGTTCTTACACACAGAATCGTATTATTTCGCTTTCGGGTAGCAATATGTCAAAATTGTTGGTTCTTTAGGCGAACAATGTATGGAGAACGAACATTGTCCTTTGAAGTATTTTCATCGATAAAATTGACCATAGATCACGCCCTTAAAGTTCGATCACTACATGCCCGGACACATTGTATAATACTATAAATTAAGTATAAACTATGATCGTAATGCACATTCGGTTTCGGTCGTAGTTTCGGCAAGTTTGCCGCCGAAAACGAAACTAAACCGAAACTCGTGTTTTTACCGAAACTCAACCGAAAACGAAACCGAAACCGAACATTCGGTCGGACACTAGTGGCGAGTATCGGCAATGATCCCCCCAATGAGGAACACAACAGCGACCAGGCCCCCAGTCTCCGGTGGCCCCGCAGTTCCTGGCTACGGTAGCGGTCAGGGTAGCAGCGGGGCGGGGGGTGCTAAGAATCTCCGGAGGCGGACTGGCTACCCACACCAACGACGACTGGCCCTGGTAACGCATAATATACGCACATTGAGGACTGACGAAAGGATCACAGAGTTGGAAGACGAACTGAGTAGGTTGCGATGGAGTATAATGGGACTATCGGAAGTCCGACGAGAGGGCGAGGACACGATCACTCTAAAATCCGGCAACCTACTCTACTACCGGGAGGGCGAACAACTGTCCCAAGGTGGTGTCGGGTTTCTCGTCCACAAGTCCCTCATTAACAACATCATCACCATCGGAAGTGTGTCGAGCAGGGTTGCTTACCTGATACTCAGAGTATCCAAAAGATACTTGCTGAAGGTAATTCAGGTATACGCACCGACCTCTACACACCCAGATGAGGAAGTAGAGGCTATGTATGAGGACATAAGTAGGGCCATACATACTACTAAAACCTACTTCAATGTTGTTATGGGGGACTTCAACGCGAAGCTGGGCATGCGAAGTGATGATGAGCTGAGAGTGGGGCAATTTGGATGTGGGCAACGGAACCCCAGGGGGCAGAGGCTGGCCGAATTTCTGGAGAAGGAAGACCTCTTTGCGATGAACTCCTTCTTCCAGAAGCCGCCTCATAGGAAGTGGACATGGATGAGTCCCGATGGTTCTACGAAAAATGAGATTGACTTCATCATGACCACAAAGCGACGAATATTTAGTGATGTCTCCGTGATCAACAGGGTGAAAACCGGTAGTGATCACCGAATGGTCAGAGGCATACTAAATATTAACGTCAAGCTAGAAAGGTCCCGTCTGATGAAGTCTACGCTCCGACCCTACAATTCCCATATCCACTGCCCCGAGAGCTTTCAGCTCGAGTTGACAAATCGCTTTGCATGCCTGGAAAACTGCGAGTCAGTGGATGAGATCAATAACGGGTTCGTAGAAACTGTCCAGGCGGCTGGGCTTAAATTCTTTAGACCTCGTCGTAAAGACAAGCCGCAAAAGCTCACCGACCACACCCTCAACCTCATGGCAGAACGACGTGCAATGACGCTGCAGTCCTCCGTTGACGCTACGGCATATAGGCAGCTCAATAGACAGATAAGGAAGTCCTTGCGACATGATATTCGCAACTTTAATACTAACAGTATTAAAGAGGCGATAGAGCGGAACCAAGGCTCCAAAGTGTTCGCAAGAGACAACTCTATTGGGCAAAGCCAGCTGACGAAGCTAACGACGGCGGACGGTAGTGTAACGTCAACAAAAGCCGAGGTTCTAGGTGAGATCGAGAGGTTTTATGGACAGCTATATACCTCGGTCACCAAACCCGTTGATAGCTCAACTTCAGATCCAAGAGCTAAGCTAACTCGACACTATACCGAAGATATCCCGGACATCAGCCTATACGAGATTAGGATGGCTCTCAAACAGCTAAAGAACAACAAGGCACCGGGTGATGACGGAATAACATCGGAGCTTCTGAATGCGGGTGGAACACCGATACTGAAAGCCCTTCAGAGACTCTTTAACTCCGTCCTACTCCAGGGAACTACGCCAGAGGCATGGAACAGAAGCGTGGTGGTGCTCTTCTTCAAGAAAGGTGATAAGACCTTGCTGAAGAATTACAGACCCATCTCGCTTCTGAGTCATGTCTACAAACTGTTTTCGAGAGTCATCACGAACCGTCTCGCGCGTAGGTTCGATGACTTCCAGCCTCCCGAACAAGCCGGATTCCGAAAAGGTTATAGTACCATAGACCACATCCATACGCTGCGGCAGGTTATACAGAAGACTGAGGAGTATAACTTGCCACTATGCTTGGCGTTCGTGGACTATGAGAAGGCCTTCGATTCGATTGAGACTTGGGCAGTGTTACAATCTCTCCAGCGGTGCCGTATTGACTATCGGTATATCGAGGTGCTGAAGTGCTTGTACAAAAACGCCACCATGTCGGTCCGAGTACAGGAGCAGAGCACGAGGGCGATTCCACTGCAGCGAGGCGTTAGGCAGGGAGATGTTATATCTCCGAAACTGTTCACCGCTGCATTGGAAGACGCTTTCAAACTCCTGGAATGGAAACGATTCGGCATAAACATTAATGGCGAGTACATCACTCACCTTCGGTTTGCCGACGATATTGTGGTCATGGCAGAATCGTTAGAAGATCTTGGCACAATGCTCGAAGACCTTAATCGAGTTTCCCAACAGGTAGGCCTGAGGATGAACATGGACAAAACGAAGCTTATGTCGAATGTCCATGTTACGCCCTACCCAGTTTCAGTTGGGAGCTCAATTCTCGAGATTGTCGACAAGTATGTCTACCTCGGACAAACGATTCAGCTAGGTAGGTCCAATTTCGAGAAGGAGGTCAATCGTCGAATCCAACTCGGCTGGGCAGCGTTCGGGAAACTACGCAACATCTTTTCGTCCAAATTACCTCAATGCCTGAAGACTAGAGTGTATAACCAATGTGTGTTACCAGTGATAACTTATGGCTCGGAAACGTGGCCTCTCACTATAGGCCTTATACAGAAGCTCAAAGTTGCACAGCGTGCTATGGAGAGGGCTATGCTTGGTGTTTCTTTGCGAGATCGAATCAGAAATGAGGAGATCCGTAAACGAACCAAAGTCGCTGACATAGCCCGACGGATTAGCAAGCTGAAGTGGCAATGGGCAGGGCACATAGTACGCAGAACTGACGGCCGATGGGGCAGAAAGGTTCTGGAATGGAGGCCGCGTACCGGAAAACGCAGCGTGGGACGTCCACCTACAAGGTGGACCGACGACATCGTAAAGGTAGCAGGGAAGCGCTGGACGCAGGCCGCTACCAATCGATCAACATGGAAAGCATTGGGGGAGGCCTATGTTCAGCAGTGGACGTCCTATGGCTGAAATGATGATGATGATGATGATGATTTGACTATTTTTAGTCAGCATCGAATAGTTTGTGACACCCAAAGTAGCCAAAAAGATCGCAACACGTCTTTGTTACAATTGAAATAAGATTCCGGAGGTCCGTTCGTTTCAGCCAAATGACCTCTGGTCTGGTGGACAAATCCCCCAAGGATTTCCATAACGATCGGTTCTGTGCTTCCCGCATCATGCTACTTTCAGAGATCTTCACCAAATCGTCGGTCCATCTAGTGGGGAGCCTGCCCACACTACGTCTTCCGACCCTTTGAGTGGGCCACTGGGTGTTACTACACTTATTTATTTCAAATTCAAATTGTGTTTATTGTGAAATCACAGGTACATAAGTTAGGTCATAAAAGTGTAATAAATCAGCTGTGTTCCGCCGCATGGGCATACAATAATGGAAAGATACGGGATTGGTCAAATTACATTTTAAGAAATTGATAGGTAGTAAAACAAGTTGATATTTACGAACTAAAGTACGGCCAACTAGCAGCGATACAAAAGGTCGATTCGACTGTCGAACTGACTATCTATTGTCTCTTCCCATCTTGTGTATTTGTCGTAATGTCTCGTTCTCCCGCCAAAATATGTCAAAGTCAAACCCCTGCTATTCCAAATTACCATGACATTGGGTTTGTTTACATTTGGTATCGCTTCTCGTTGGCCGTACTTTATTTTACTCAATTGTACCTGTGCTGTCGTTCAGGATGCGAACACGCCCGCTTCATCCGCACGGTGGTCGGCTCGTGGCGGCTGGCGGAGGTGTTCCTGTTGTGTGCCGACTTAGAAGCGGGCGCCGCGTTAAGAGACCTCGTCACACAGGCCGAGTTAGCGCGCGAGCCCGCCGCGGCGTTGCACGCGGACCTGCACAGAGCTTATAGCGAACGGTAAGGGCTTATTCTTAACGCAGTCACTCAACGCGCGCTTGGAAGGAGATAAGAAGACGGGAGATAACAAAAAATGAAGGAAAAGGGAAGGAATCATTTAGCTTTCGCGTCGCTCAGTATTGTGTACTTAGAAGCGGGCGCTGCGGCGAGACCTCGTCACGCAGGCCGAGTTGGCGCGCGAGCCCGCTGCGGCATTGCACGCCGATCTGCACAGAGCTTATAGCGAACGGTAAGGGCTTATTCTTAACGCAGTCAACCAACGCGCTCGAGTAATGAGACCTCAGAGTGGTAGGGGCACTGTTTTTACTCGGTGACACGCGCTTGCGTTAAAGAGATACGAGAGAAGAAAGCTGTTAGTAATTGGTTTTTCTAGTCCAGAGTCAAAGTGCGGGGGTTTCTGTAACGCATGCAACTGTAAAATTCACGGCACGTTTTTTCTAGCAGTTGGGAACCCCCCGCATACTGTATGTCGACCAAGTTATGGATTGATAAGTCAATATTGCTGTTTTAAACTCATTCACACCAGAAACCAACTAACAACTAAGTGCAATGTGTTTCTTTAATTTTAATTTCTGCACACAAGTATAAAATTCTTTTTATGATGTCGTCGATCCACCTTGTGGGTGGACGTCCCACGCTGCGTTTTCCGGTACGCGGCCTCCACTCCAGAACCTCGCTGCCCCATCGGCCGTCAGTTCTGCGTACTATGTGCCCTGCTCATTGCCACTTCAGCTTGCTAATCCGTCGGGCTATGTCAGCGACTTTAGTTCGTTTACGTATCATCATCTAGACATCATATACTAGCAGTGGACGTCCTGTGGCTGAAATGATGATGATGAAATTAATTTCAACTCTATACTAGAGATGGGTTATACTAGGTAAATTTGATACTAGGTGCACCTATTCCTAGTATTTATTAATACCCGATCCAAATACCTATTCCACCTAGTACGTAGTAATTTAGCATACTTGACGCGACTAGTGCGGACTAATCCACGTAATATGACTTTAAAATACATTTTTTTTTTAAAAGATACAACCGTAGTATGAATAATGCAATTTGAAATCCCAACTAATATTATAAATGCGAAAGTAACTCTGTCTGTCTGTCTGTCTGTCTGTCTGTCTGTCTGTTACGCTTTCCCGCTTAAACCTCGCAACCGATTTTGATGAAATTTGGCATAGAGATAGTTTGAGTCCCGGGAAAGAACATAGGATAGTTTTTATCCCGGTTTTTGAAACAGGGACGCGCGCGATAAAGTTTTTCTGTGACAGACAAAATTCCACGCGGGCGAAGCCGCGGGCGGAAAGCTAGTTGAATAATAATTCCTCCCTTCATACTTCAACAGGCTTAGGACTGTCAACTTAAAAGTTGGCGTATTGAAAAGATATCAATTTCATAAAAATATTTACATATTTTTTCTTATTTACATGAATATGGTTTGACTACGTTTGTGTGCGTTTGCTTCGTCGCGCTCAAATTTGTTTGGTCAGACAGAGACGGAGTGAATCTCTACGTTCGCACATAAGCTTAGCGAGAAATACTAGGTGCGCGTAATACACGACTACGGATTACGCAATAACAACCTCTATTACTTTGACGGTAGGGTCGGAAATCGTGTAATTTATAAAATACTAGGTGGATCAAGTATTTAAAAAATTGGAACAGGTGCCGCCTAGTACTGTAAAATACCTAGTGTGTGGATCTGTTCTAGTAAATACGTCTCATCTCAACTCTATACGCCCGCAGGTGGTGGTGTGACGTAGAGCTGGTGGGCGCGGGCTGGTCGGTGCGCGCGCACCGCGCCGTGCTGGCCGCGCGCTGCACCTACTTCCGCGAGCTGCTGCAGCGGTACCCGCCGTGAGTACCCTCGCTGTACCCCCGTAGTGTACCCTCGTGTACCCCACTAGCCTGTACCCCCGCTGTACCCCCTACCCCCGTTGTGTACCCTACTTCCCCCATTGTGTACCCTCGCTGTACCCTAGCCCCGTAGTGTACCCTCGCTGTACCGTCGTGTACCCCACTAGCCCCGATGTGTACCCATCTTCCCCCGTCGTGTACCCCATAGGCCCCGATGTGTACCCATCTACCCCCGTCACCCCACCCCATGTCAGTGACCGCGCCGTGCTGGCCGCGCGCTGCACCTACTTCCGCGAGCTGCTGCAGCGGTACCCGCCGTGAGTGTACCCTCGTTGTACCCTCTACCCCCGTTGTGTCCTTGCTCGGCTCTCCGTATCGCATCCAGCATCTTCTGTCGAGCTTCGTCATAGAGGTTACATTCCCAAAGTGCGTGATCGCGGCTCTCTTCGACTTCCTCGCCGCATGGGCATAGTGCAGACTCGCACAGCGTCATCCTGTTTATCACCAGGACCTCACGAGTAAACTGGATCGCGCTGCGCGAGTTCGCGCACTCCTGGCACACAATCAGGCGAAGTTATGAGAAGAAGTGATGACATTTATCAACGATAGCAGCCCGACGCGAAGTACCGTATTTGTGGTGTCAAGCCCCAGAAGGGGGAGAATTGACTATGAGAAGGGACATGGTTCAGATAAATTTGTAGGGAGTCAAGCAAAGCGCCCGGGGAAAGATGCCCAGAGCAAGTACCCGCGCGCTGTCCCGAGATTCGGTTCGTACGCCGTGAGGCAGGAAGAACCATGGGTCGTGGTGGGTACCCCCATTGTGTACCCCATGTCAGTGACCGCGCCGTGCTGGCCGCTCGCTGTACCTACTTCCGCGAGCTGCTGCAGCGGTACCCGCCGTGAGTACCCTCGCTGTACCCCCGTAGTGTACCCTCATTGTACCCTCGTTGTACCCCACTACCCCCGTCGTGTACCCCGCTACCCCCGTCGTGTACCCCACTACCCCGGTCGTGTACCCCATGTTAGTGACCGTGGAGCTGGTCTACTTCCGCGCGCTGCTGCAGCGGTACCCGCCATGAGTGTACCCTCGCTGTACCCCCGTTGTGTACCCCATGTTTGTGTCTCTCCTGACAATGTACACTGGCCCAATCAGAAGCCTAAGTGAACTTGCCCGGATCGGAACTAAATATAAATATTTATTGGCACTTTAAACTTTAATAATTTGCAAAAAGATACCTAATTGGAAAAATAGTCTTAGAAACCCCTAAACCATTTTAAAAGACCTATCCAACGATACCCCACACAATGGGGTAGAAGATAAAAAAAACCGGCCAAGTGCGAGTTGGGCTCGCACACCGAGGGTTCCGCCGTACAAACGTAGCGGTTTACAATTTATGACGTATTAAATCAAATTACTTACTTGATTCCGTTGCGAGTAGTGGCGAATTTCAAAATATGCGGTATGATTATTCTTTATTTATTTATTTTTCCTATATTTGCATTATAGGTAGGTACCTACCTCAGCGTTTTGAATTTTTGCGTTGATTTAGAATTTCTCACAGTTTAGAGGCAATCTAAATATATAAAAGGAGAAACTGACTGACTGACTGACAGATCAACGCACAGCCTAAACGGCTAAACGTAGGCACTTGAAATTTGGAAGGGACGTAGCTTAGGTACCGTAGAGGTGCACTAAGAAAGGAATTCCCGAAATTCCCACGGGAACGGGAATTAGCGGGAAAAACGGGATTCACGCGTACGAAGTCGCGGGCGGCCGCTAGTTAGATTTAAGAAGTGTTTGATATGAATTTCAACTTTAATATCTCTACGCGTTCATGTGAAAAAGGGTAGGTAGTAAGTTTATAATTATTAAAAAAATATTTTATGTCAAGTAAGCAAAAATAATATTTTAAATTTTATATAACTTCAAATTTAACATTTTCGCAATTTTTCCTTTATCTGTACTATATAACGTTGCTTCGTGCCGAATTTCAAGATTCTGAGTTCACAGGAAGTACCTTGTAGGTTTTGATTCCCTAGCGTGTGACGGAAATTCGTCTAAGGTGTCGGTATAAACTGCTGTATCTTTTGATCGCGTTAACTTAGAAGTTTGATTTTTTTACTTCTTAAAGGGACAATAGATCTAGGTATTTGGTATAAATTTCAATTTGATACCTTTATTCGTTCGTGAGAAATAAGGTAGTAAGTTTCATTTTATTAAAATATTTTTATTATATTATATAACTAAAAAAATGTAATTTTCGCAATTTTTCCTATATTTGCATTATACAGTGTGAGTCACGTTAAAGTGTACATATGAAAATAGATAAAACTAGACCTGTTTTTATTGACAAAAAAGAGGTCAAAAAATTTTTGAGATTTTTTTTAAATTTTTTATAGAATTTTTTTTCTTCCAATTACTTAATGTAAAGAAAACGTAATAACTTTTAAACTAAGCGGTATATCCTAATAAAATAAAAACAGTAATAATGCTAAATAACAGGCGATACTAAAAAAATACATAAAATACACAAAAAAGGCCAAAAAATAATAAAAAATTATACTTTTTGAAAAAAATCTGCTTAAAAATTCGTGTTTTTTTGGTTATTTGATAAATTTCTCCAAAAAATGCCCCTATAACTGGTGGTTTTTATTACTTTGTATTATTCTCTATCGTATTACCTTCGTAAAACCAAAAATCACATGTCTCTATCCCTATCACAACGTTTGCAATGATCGTTTGAACTAAGCCTCTCCGGGCGCGCCATTCAACGCTTCGTTAACATCAAAACTGAAAATGGCTCTAGATTTGTAATTTTGATAAATACAAGTTAGATTTCAAATAAAAACAAAAGATTTCGAAGTAAAATAAGCATTTTAGTTAAAATTAAAATTGTCTCTACCTGTAGCGGAGAATAATGTTGTGGCAGGCCTTTGTTCAAACGATCATAGCAAATGTTGTGATAGGGATAGAGACATGCGATTTTAAGTTTTACAAAGATAATACGATAGAGAATAATACAAAGTAATAAAAACCACCAGTTATAGGGGCATTTTTTGGAGAAATTTATCAAATAACCAAAAAAACACGAATTTTTAAGCAGATTTTCTTCAAAAATTATCATTTTTTATTATTTTTTTGCCTTTTTTGTGTATTTTATGTATTTTTTTAGTATTGCCTGTTATTTAGCATTATTACTGTTTTTATTTTATCAGGATATACCGCTTAGTTTAAAAGTTATTACGTTTTCTTTACAATAAGTAATTGGAAGAAAAAAAATTCTATAAAGAATTTTAAAAAAATCTGAAAAAATTTTTGACCTCTTTTTTGTCGATAAAAATAGGTCTAGTTTCATCTATTTTCATATGTACACTTTAACGTGACTCACACTGTATGACAATGCTTTATGCCAAATTTCAAGATTCTGAGTTTACGGGAAGTATCCTGTAGGTTTTGATTCCTTTGCGAGTGTCGAAAATTTGTTGAAAATATCGACATAATCGGCTGTATCTTTTGATTGGCTTGGCTTAGAAGTTTGATATTTTCACAGCTTAAAGGGACAATAGACCTGAGTATTTCATGTGAATTTCAGCTTGATACGTTCACGCGTTCTTGAGATAAAGGGTCTTGACAGACGGACGGACGGACAACAAAGTGATCCTATAAGGGTTCCGTTTTTTCCTTATGAGGTACGGAACCCTAAAAAACATCCCCAATTTACATGTAGAGGAGCTAGCCTATATATTTTTTTAAATTGATTATTTTAAATTACAGCTCTCTAGTGCCAATAGTTTCCAAACAAAACCTCCGACAGACAGACAGACGGACATATCGAAACTATAAGGGTTCCTTGTCAGGACGGAACCCTAAAAAAGGGACTGCACATTTTAGGCGGTGTAATCTTAGTGCTTGTTCACGTAGGAACGTGCGGGCGCGGGAAACGTTGCGAGCTCGTGTTCACATTAACCACCAGGCGTTCGCGCGAGTGTGACGTACTATCGTTTCTAGCGACGAGTTCAAACCGGTTGAACTTACCTGACGTCGCGAGTGAAACGCGCGCGCCGCCGCCAGTTTGACATGAACACACACAAACATCTTCACGCGTTGAAATTACCGCGAGCGCTCCGCGCGCGCCAGTCGCTAGCTTGCCCGCTAGTTAGACCGCACGTGCGTTTCGTACGTGAACACTTGGAATCACTACATATGTTTGATATTTCGTCACCGCGCCCGCGAGTCAACGTGAACAAGCACTTATCACTAAGTAACCGCGTCATGTCCCGCAGGTCGGTGGTGCGCGTGCCTTTAGACGGCGCGTGCGCGGGCCTGTCGCGCGCCGAGCTGGCCGCCGCCGTGTGCGCGCTCTACGCCTGCACCTGCGCCGCGCCGCAGCACAACAGTGAGTAGAGATGACACGTATTTACTAGAACAGATCCACACACTAAACTCTGATTTTTAATTCGACGGAATTTTGACATTTCAGAAGTGTTGTCAACATTGAAACATTCCCACTAAGAATGGAGAGCATTTTCATAAATTAAAAAATAATCCCTTCTTGAATTTAAGGTTTCACTTGAAAAACTAAGGCTTAAAAATGTACCGATCATTTCAAAATGGTTATTTGAATTTTTATTATTATACTTTTGAAGTTACAAAAAAAATTGGGAAATTATTTTTCTATTACTGGACTCCCTGGCCAATAATCCATGGGTTACAAACCTTTTTTATGAAAATCCTTTTGTTAATAAAATCTTAGCTTCATAAAATAATCAATTTAACAAGATGCCAATTTTATAATCCAAGTTGATTTTGATGACGATAATGATGATTGATGATCAATACATATTTCCGTTTATGATAATATGTTGTTTTACTGTGTTAAAAACACGTTTTTTTCTATTTAATCTTTAAAATGTACATAATAATTAGTGTACATTAAATTCACAAAACAAACAATAGTTCATTCTTGTAAGTTGTACTTGATGAAATTTCATTTCATATTATTTATTAATAATTCAAAGCAAAAAAGGCTTATTACATCTGAATTGTCAAAAAATGACAGCTGTCAGAATTCCGTCGAATTAAAAATCGGACTTTAGGTATTTTACAGTACTAGGCGGCACCTATTCCAATTTTTTAAATACTTGATCCACCTAGTATTTTATAAATTACACGATTTCCGACCCTATCAACAAAGTAATAGAGGTTATTATTGCGTAATCAGTAGTCGGGTATTACGCGCACCTAGTATTTCTCGCTAAGCTTATGTGCGAACGTAGAGATTCACTCCGTCTCTGTCTGACCAAACAAATTTGAGCGCGACGAAGCAAACGCACACAAACGTAGTCAAACCATATTCATGTAAATAAGAAAAAATATGTTTCCGAAAGTTTCGGATAATGTCGGTTACGGATATTAGAATTTTAAAAATATAAAATTCAAATATGATGCTGCATGAGCCACATAGCCAACTAATGTACTACGACGACACCTATGATAAAGGTAAAATAGTCGGGCATATTAGATGGTGCCAGGAAATGCCAGACAAGTAACAAATATTAAAAAATAATAAGATTTAAACTCCGCCTTTATCCGAAACTTTTGAATCGGTTACGGATATTTTTTTATTACGGATATCCGATAGTTTCGGTTACGATTACGGATATCCATAACATCCCTGCTGTGCACGTCAGGGAGGCGATCATTGTCTGTACCTTGCTTACACCGCACCATAACTGTTTGAATAGTATAATATAATTGGTACTACTGTTCTATTCATAAATAACAAGGTGTGTCGGAACCTGTGCTGTGCCGCAGCACAACAGTGAGTACCTGTGCACCAGAGGGAATGTGTACCTGTGAAAGAAAGAAAAAAATAATAATAAATACACTTTATTGCACACCAAAGATAAGAACAGAAAGAAAAGGAACACACAAGGTACAACTAGGCGGTCACTAATAACTGCCACCGTATTCCCAGAATCTGTGCTACACCCTGGACCCGGTACCCTGTACCCTAGGTTCTGTGCTAAAGACTTTTACCCTGGTCCCTGTACCCTTTAAACTATTATCTGCTCATTTTAGCGTTGGCTTAAGCTGATATGCTCTGTCAAATTAGACAGTATTAATCGGAAATTGAACGTTAAAGAATTAGTTATACGTGAATTGGTTTTTCAGAATGGGAGTGCAGTACGAATGCCGACGGTGATCTGGATATCATCAGTGGAGATGGAGCTTATTGTAAGTTTAAAAAAGATTTCTTATTTTGCAAAAACTTTTAAGAAATAACAACTCATTAACGATTGAAACAACAAGTAAAAAAAACTTGAAGTGCGGGGTCTTTCCCACGGAGTCATCCCATTTTTGGCAGGTACTGTTTTTTTTAATTTTGATTTCGCACATTTGTGTGTTCACACGAAAGTCCAGTTTGCGGTATCTTGCATTACTGGATCCTACAAAACTGGATTGCCGTGGGAAAGTTTTCTTATGGTGGAGAAAGAACAGTCCCCCTAGACAATATGCACTTTTTGATCGAATCGAAAATAGAATCCATCAAAACTCCATACAAAAAAGGCCTTACGACTGATTTGCGATTATATTGTGTACTTTGTCTAGACCCACAGATAATACCGTGATGAACAGAACACCGCCATCTCTTAGTCAAAAGGGGAAAACCCCCGTCGTGCGTTGGTACCCGCTGAAAACCAGCTTCGTGACTTGACGACTTGTGTCATGTCACAATTTTGCTGAGCGGGCGCCTTTTCAGCATGCCTCAATAATGTTGACCTCTGTACATATTGTATGCACCTAAATGTTATATCTATACTAATATTAATTATAAATGCGAAAGTAACTCTGTCTGTCTCTCTTTCACGCCTAAACCACTGAACCGATTTTGATGAAATTTGGCAGGGAGATAGTTTGAGTCCCGGGAAAGGACATAGAATAGTTTTTATCCCGGTTTTCGGAACAGGGACGCGCGCGATAAAGTTTTTCTGTGACAGACAAAATTCCACGCGGGCGAAGCCGCGGGCAAAAGCTAGTCCAAAAGCTAGTCATTGATAAATGTCATCACTTCATCTAATGTAAAACTGAACAGCGCCATCTCTTAGTCAAATCCATAACTGCCAACTATTTAACCAACCGTGCTTTGTCACCAGCGTGCCGCAGCAATTCCCTCTGCCGCTGCGGGCGCGGCGAGGGCGCGGGACTCCCGCGACTTCGAGCGCTGCTAGGACAGTCGCCGGACGCACTGCACACTGACATGCGATATTTGTTGGAGTCTGGTGAGTACACGATACACCAGGCCGTCTCACCCAAACCAGTCAGGCCGCGTCCGTAGTCCCCTCGATCATGCCCACTAGAGTGAGCCCGCCGTAGGCTGGACTCTGGTCCAACACCGCGATGGGCAACCCTCTAGTTGGGTTCGCCATTAATCGAGTGATACGGCCCGATCGAGAACGTCGGTCTGCGACTGGGATCCCAAGGTGACAAGGCAGTCTGCTAACATAGAGGTGGTGGTAGATCGAGCAAAGAGCTGTATACGCCTCTATAATCGACGTGGACTTCTCGACGTGACCACAATCCCTCTGCTTTGTCTTTGGCTGCGGGTCCTCTTGGGACAGTCGCCGGACATGCGATACCTGCTGGAGTCTGGTGAGTGCCGCGCATATTACTGCACTAGGAAGTCTACCAACAGGGACAGATGGCGGATGGCTGTATACGCCTCTATAATCGACGTAGAAGTCTCGACGTGACCATGACCGCTTTGCTTTGCCTTTGCCTGCGGATCCTATTTAGACAGTCGCTGGATGCGCTGCACACTGACATGCGATACCTGCTGGAGTCTGGTTAGTACCGCGCATATTACTGCACTAGGCAGTCTACCATCAGGGACAGATGGCGGAGGATGGTGCGACGTTTTGACGTGACAACGACCGCGAAGAACCGTGCGCATCCCAGACCAGTCCCGTCCCGCTGTGCTACTGCGGGCTATCCATTTGAGTCCAGTAACCCCCCGACCTATTATCATCATCATTTCAGCCATAGGACGTCCACTGCTGAACATAGGCCTCCCCCAATGACTTTAACATCGCACGGTTGGTTGCGGCCTACATCCAGCACCTTCCTGCTACCTTTATCAGGTCGTCGCCTCGACCTATACTGTTCGGATAATCCCGTCCCGGCCCGAACCCAGCTTTATCCCGCTAAGCTACTGTGAGCTAACTTTGAAGCCACGATAGCCGAACGGTGAAGGGGTCGGACTGGCCGTCTCGTGATCAGGGGAACGCGGGTTCGGTCCCCGGATCCGCTCTACTATTGTGGTCAGCCCACTCGTGATACAAGCATACTTAGCTTAGTACGAGGGGCTAACGGGACTATTAGTAATTTGTGTATTAACAAAGTACTAATAATCTTTTTTTTTAATAATAAAACTACCTGCTTTGGTCTGGTGAGTGCCTTTATTTACCCTGCCCCGTTACGGCCCCTTCTGAACTCCCTCTGCCGCTGCGGGCGCGGCGAGGGCACTGGACTGGCTTGACTTCGAGCGCTCTTGGGACAGTCGCCGGACGCGCTGCATACTGACATGCGATACCTGCTGGAGTCTGGTGAGTGCTAGCCCCGCGCGTTGATATTGAGATGGAATCTTGTCACAATAACAGCTGCGTGACGTCATCCGTCGCAAAAAAGTACAGATAGCAAAAACATTGTAATAGAAAGTAAATAAGCTAGGGTTCATCATTTCACGAGCATGGCTGTTAATTAATTTTTTACTCATTTTAACGGGTAACAGGTAACAAAACTAAAATTCAAAAATAAAACAGGATAACAAAAACAAAAAGCTATAGGTAACAAGTACTCGATGCGCGTAAGCACTAAGCGCGGGCTGACCTGGCGAATGGTACTGACGGTGAACGGCGACTACGTCACCAAGGTGGCCGCCAATCACAATATCAACTTGCGGGGCTTGTACCACGTATATTACTGCACTAGGCAGTCTACCAACAGAGACAGATGGTGGAGGATCGTGCGAAGAGCTGTATACGCCTCTATAATCGACGTGGACGTCTCGACGTGACCACAATCCCTCTGCTTTGTCTTTGCCTGCGAATCCTATTTAGACAGTCGCCGGACGCGCTGCATACGGATATGCGTTACCTGCTGGAGTCTGGTGAGTACCGCGTATATTACTGCACTAGGCTGTCTACCAACAGGGACAGATGGCGGAGGATCGTGCGAAGAGCTGTATCCGCCTCAGGTCCACAGTAACTGGCGTCGCCTCGGTCCCTTCCCGACTCGGACCGCTATGCTAGTGTGTCCTGGCTACCTGCTAGCGACACGGACCCGACACGTCCCGCTGTTGCGTAGGCTATCGGCTCGAATCCGGTGTATCCACCAGGGCCCCGTAACCAGAAAATTCCATCCTTGTCTCGTCCCGCTGTACCCGCCCCTGGTAAGTGTCCGATCTGACTCGGTCATAATCCCTTCTCTTCTACCGAGACTACTGTACTGTCACTAGGCAGTCTACCATCAAGGAGAGATGGTGGTAGATCGTGCGTGTGCTACTGTGGACTGGCTATCTACTTGAGTCCAGAGTGTAACGCTTCGACCTATATTGTTCCCGTCCCGGCCCGGTCGCAGCTCTACCCCGCTATGCTACTGTGATACTGAGTTACCTTCTTGGGTCTGGTGAGTGCCTTTCTCTACCGGCCCCTTCTGAACTCCCTCTGCCGCTGCGGGTCCTCTTGGGACACTTGGGAGTCGCCGGACGCGCTGCACACTGATATGCGATATTTGTTGGAGTCTGGTGAGTACACGATACATCAGACTGTCTGTTAACAGGGAGATCTTGCTGTATCGTTCGTTCGTTCGTTTCAGCCAAATGACGGCCACTGCTGGACTAAGGCCTCTTTCAAGGTTTTCCACAATGACGGTCCTGCGCTGCCCGCATCCAGGCTCTTCCCGCGACCTTCACCAGATCGTCGGTCCACCTAGTAGGAGGCCTGCCCACGCTACGTCTTCCAGCCCGTGGTCGCCACGTCCGTCTCGGCTCCGTCACGGACTCGTCTCGAACCTGTCACGTCTTGCTATACTGCTACGGGCTGACTACTTGCTCTAGTCCGGTGTACCTGTGCTCTACACCTGTGTGGCATTGAGTAGGTTGCCGTATGCCTTGGACTCTGTGGTTTACAATACATTGGTGTTGAGGTGGAATTGTGTAAAGCAATCGTTATCATTTGACAGTTCATAACGTACGATTATTCTGTCAAACACTTTGTTTAACTGACTTTGTCGTACGTTATGAACTGTCAAATGATTACGATTGCTTTACACAATTCCACTTCTGGTCTGGGCATATACCCTAATCTTAGTGCTCGAGTTGCCACTGTGTACCCTGTACCCTGAATGTGGTGCCTTGTACCCTGGGCCGTCTTACAAATAATGACAAACTTTTTCTTGTGATTTCAGGCGAGATGTCTGACTGCCGGTTGTCGTGGGGTTCATACGAGCTGCCGGCTCACCGTCTCGTGCTTGCCGCACGGTCGCGCTACTTCAGGTAACGCACCACCATTTAAAAATATTAATTGCAACCCCTTTCTATCACCATTTGTAACTTCAATTGGTTTTTTTATCTTTTTTGTACACTTTGAAATTAATTGAGGCGCGAAGTTATGAAATTCACGAGGGGGTCGTCATAAGCGAAAGTACCTTAAAATCATGCCTGCCTTCACATAAAAACTGCGCTACTGACGCCCTAATGTAAAAGCGGTCTTGGCTCTTCATATATCTTTGTCTTTTGGGCATTTCGAAGTATCGACTAAAACATAGGCCAAATGAAAGGAAGAGGAAATGTTTTTGGTTGCAGAAGTGTGATGCCACAATAGCCTCTGAGCTTACTTTAAAATTATCTTCGTTCACGTCACGAACTATTGTGATTAATGTGTCCATTTGCCGATGTCCCGATATAGCATTCTTTCAGACTATTGTTTTATGTGTGTCCCCTGTGCAGGAGCTTGATGTCACTCCCCTAAAGCCTGCTTCAAAACTGTAGTCAAAACTCATCATACTCAAAACAATTTTTTTTGTGGGCCCTTAAAACGCGCCCCAGTATTAACCCTACCACTGCTTCGGGTCAATAAATGGGCCAGTGCTGAGAAGAATCAGAATCAGAAATATTTATTTGCTTTTACATGGTTATACAAGATATTATTATTACAATTGGCATGTCCACATGTTGACTTAATTAGTCATGCAAATATTGGGAGAAAAAAAATGTAGTAAGTACAAAAGAACAATAAATTACAGCGTTTGAATGTCAGAAGCAGCGCAAGAAACTCAGTGGATGACTAATGTTTGTCCAACTGACACTTACTGTTGAAGTCACATATGTGTCTAAAGTGACATCTAGTATCAAAAGATAGTACTGTGGGTCTAGACAAAGTGCAAATTATAATCGCAAAGCAGTCGAAAAGTGGTCGAAAAGCCCCTTTTTTGTATGGAGTTTTGACGGATTCGATTTTCGATTCGATCAAAAAGTGCGTTTTGTCTAGGGGGGCTGTTGTTTATGTTGGGTTTTAGTTGTAACAAAGTGATACTAGATGGCACTGAGGGTCGATTAACACGCGGTTCAATTTGATTTTTTCCATTTCCTTGGGTCAAGAGGAGCCCAAAATTATGTGTCTGTTTAGGTCTATACAAGGGTAGAACAATGTAGTAGAACAGAGATAGAACTAGTTTGAAAGCGAAATAGAATGATATAGTACATACAGTCCACGGTTTTATTGTAGCTACTTAGTACAGACCTGTTCACTGACACTGTGTCTAATTTGTTCCCTGTACAGGAGCGTGATGTCGCGTCGCGCGGCGGGCGGCGCCGTGGGCCCGGTGTGCGTGGACGAGCAAGTGCTGCCGCGACGATTCGCGCGGGCCCTGCTGCGAGCCGCCTACACCGACCAGGTGGGGGATAATGGACAGGAGAAAACTGGAACTAATAGCCAGGAGACAACTTTTTGCAATAATTCTAGGAAGACTTGTGTTATTAGCCCGGAAAGCACTCGCGTCAAAAACGAAGCACTTGAACCAATAGAACGGTTTGTCACTGATTCGTGGTAATTTAGACAATACACAACTCTCCGTAATTAATTAACCAAAAGCAAAATGAAGATTAAACCTTAACGCCCCACTCTCTGGTAATCAATAACCAGATTGATACCGAAATTACAAGTGACAAAAAAATCTTAATATGCTCTTCTTTCCATGTTACTTATTGTACAATATGTGTCGTTTTCGTCATACGAATATGCCTGTTACAGGTGGACCTAAGCCTGATCGGCCGCAACTCGTCTTCACCATCGTCTACCAATAGCACCGGCAGCGGCGGGACGGTGAGTATCTAAACATAACAGTAAACTAGATATACTTCAGCATTATCAGAAAATGAAATTATTTATTCAATTTATACCAATATTTAGCACTTATGAACGTCATAATCCATGTGTTCCAGGCATGGACCGGCAGCAGAGGTCGCGCGACATCAACCGCGACTCTAGACGATGCATTTCAACTCTACGAGATCGCGAGGTGAGAATCCTATTTGACTCCATATTACAAACTTAACGCCTTACTACGTCAACATGACATGACTACAACAACGGGCGAGGGTATACAGATACAAATGTTTAACTTTTGTTGATCGTGCGCTGCACGACCTAAAGTGCAGATGAATTAATTTAAACAGGTTTTAACGCGATACGCGGATAAGTAACATTGAAATACAGGGTGGAATTTTGTAATGCCACCTGGAGGGAAAGTACTCTTAAAATGTAGATAGAAAATTTTACTCAAAGAAAACATTTCTTTATTTTTGAAAAGAAATAGAATTGCATTCAAAGATTTCCATAAATTTGCATGCCACACCCAGGAATCGAACCAACTAAAATTTGTTAAAAATTACACCCTGTATTTTTATTACATTGATCGTTAGGGTCATGTTTATGGATGAAATCTCTCTAACAAACTTGATAAATTAAATGAAAGGAAAACCATGAAATCTTAAATTATTTTAATTATTTATAAAAAAAAATATGGTATGATAGTGAATTTTCGTAAAATTTTCAAAAATCTTTGAATGGAGTTCTTTGTTTTAAAAAATAAAGGAATGTTTTCTTTGAGTAAAATTTTCTATCTACAATATTAAGAGTACTTTCCCTCCAGGTGGCATTACAAAATTCCACCCTGTATACCTGTATATGCCTGACGTTTCGACCGTGTTGCACCGGTCGTGGTCACAGGCTGGTCGAAACGTCAGGCATATACAGTTAATATTTCAATGTTACCTATATCCGCGTATCGCGTTAAAACCTATTTAAATTAATTCAATTATGCAACGCGAAAGTTTAAAAAACATAAGTGCAGACTTCACTGAAACTTTGCTCCATTATTATTCGCTGTGTTGTCAGGTTCTGGGAGATGAATAATTATTAAGTGTAGACTGGAGCACTGTTGTTTTTCTTAGCATTTAATCGTTTCTCAAACTAAACAAACGCGGCCGCAACAGCGTATTGCACTTGAAAATTTCGACTGGTTCATCCAGTGTCTATAGAAGAACATTCGTCCGAAAAGCGAAAGGTCGTGGGTTCAATTCTCGCCTTAGGCAGTTCGATTTTTTCAAGTTCTGTTGCAATTTACCGTGTGTTTTCAGGTTTCTGGAGATGCCGATCGTAGTGCAGGGCTGCGAGGACGCCATTGTGGAAGCCTTGAGCGCCGACACGCTGCCGCACGTGCTGCGGTGGGCCGCGCACGCGCACGCCTCGCGCTGGGTGCACAGGTACAAACAACCCGAGTGGTGGGTACATAGGTACACACAACCCAAGTGGTGGGTACACAGGTACAAACAACCCGAGTGGTGAGTACATAGGTACACGTCACAAGAGCGCTGGGTATATAGGCACAAACTACCCGAGCGCTAGGTACACAGGTACAAACAACCCAAGTGGTGGGTACATAGGTACAAACAACCCGAGCGCTGGGTGCACAGGTACAAACAACCCGGGCGGTGGGTACACAGGTACACGTCACCAGAGTGCTGGGTACATAGGTACAAACAACCCGAGTGGTGGGTGCACAGGTACAGTCACCAGAGCGCTGGGTACATAGGTACAGTCACCAGAGCGCTGGGTACACAGGTACACACAACCCGGGCGCTGGGTACATATGTACAAACAACTTGAGCGGTGGGTACACAGGTACAAACAACCCAAGTGGTGGGTACATAGGTACAAACAACCGAAGCGCTGGGTACATAGGCACAAACAACCCGAGCGGTGGGTACATAGGTACACGTCACAAGAGCGCTGGGTACATAGGTACAGTCACCCGAGCTACACAGGAGAGAACGTCATTGTAGAAGCCTTGAGCGCGGACACGCTGCCGCACGTGCTGCGCTGGGTGCACAGGTACACACAACCCGGGCGGTGGGTACATAGGTACAAACAACCCTAATGAAAGAAAGACAGAAAATACATTTATTTGGCACACTAGAACAACAAATTACAGAAAATGATGGGTTCGTTCGTTCGTTCGTTCGTTCGTTTCAGCCGAAAGACGTCCACTGCTGGACAAAGGCCTCCAAATGATGGGTACCTAGGTACAAACAATCCAAGTGCTGGGTACATAGGTACAAACAACCCAAGTGCTGGGTGCACAGGTACACACAACCCGGGTGGTGGGTACATAGGTACAAACAACCCGAGCACTGGGTGCACAGGTACAAACAACCCGAGCGGTGGGTACACAGGTACAAACAACCCGAGCGCTGGGTACATCGGTAGAAAAAACCCAAGTGGTGGGTACAGAGGTACAAACAACCGAGCGGTGGGTACATAGGTACAAACAACCCGAGCGCTGGGTGCACAGGTACACGTCACCAGAGCGCTGGGTACATAGGTACACGTCACCAGAGCGCTGGGTACATAGGTACACGTCACCAGAGTGCTGGGTACATAGGTACACGTCACCAGAGTGCTACTCGTCACCAGAGCGCTGGGTACATAGGTACACGTCACCAGAGCGTTGGGTACATAGGTACACGTCACCAGAGTGCTGGGTACATAGGTACTCGTCACCAGAGCGCTGGGTACATAGGTACTCGTCACCAGAGCGCTGGGTACATAGGTACACGTCACCAGAGTGCTACTCGTCACCAGAGCGCTGGGTACATAGGTACACGTCACCAGAGCGTTGGGTACATAGGTACACGTCACCAGAGTGCTGGGTACATAGCTGTAAGTTATATTTCACTAGTACTAACCCATGGACCAACTGTAGTCTGAAATAATAAAATATTTGAATTTGGATATATCAACATGTGATCCCAAAAGAACAGTCGTCAACTCAAGCAGTCAGTGTAAAGCGACTTCTTGCCAACCGCCCGAAGCAGTCACAACTGCTCGAGCGGTAAATTAATGCAGTTTTCTATGCAGTCAGCTTGAAGTTGTCGATACTAGCTGTTTCTTTTCTTTCCATTGCCTTTCCTGTGGTTTACAACGAACAAAAATATAATAATTGTTTGTATATTTCCAGACAAGCGATGCGCTACCTCCGCGACGAGTTTCCGACGTTAATGGCACACGCGGCGGCAGCTAGACTTCCACGCGCTGCGTTAGTTGATGCTCTTGGCTCGCCCTTCCTACAGGTGAGTAAACTAATGTTTTTTTTTACCATCAATCCCTAATTAAGTGACTCTTTTGAAAACAAAATTCCTGTTATGTGTGACCATAAGGGTCACTTAAAAATTAGGGATTGATGGTAAAAACGGGCATGAGACTCTTTGGGCACAGATTACTAATAAGTTACTACGTTAAAACGCTTGTGTATTTTATAAAGAGACAATAAGTACGTGTCGCTAAATATACAGGTGGGCGTGTGACGCTCCTCGCTCACTTGTGCATATACACACATAATACGGCAGTGGGAATATAATTCCCAGCATATTTTGAACTTTATTATCTTTCTCTTGTCTTGAAGTATAAAACCATGAACATTTTGAACTTTTTATGCTCGGCGACGCGCTTGGCTCGCCCTTCCTGCAGGCGAGTGGACTGCAGTAGACAGTGGGAATATAGTTCCCACTTAGAACTTTATTTCTCTTCCCTTGTCCTGGGCGGGGCTGGGCTATTACTACTTAGGGGCCCACCTATTATAGTCCATTCAGCGTAAGATGGTGATTATGACAGTTCTATTTAGTGAGGCGCTCCTTATAAACCTAATCGATATTTTTTAGAATCGAGAATATTTTCTATAGAAATCTAATCGCCTTTTATTTGTTTGATTTTTAATCTTGATCAAAATTATATCTATGAATTTGAACTATCTGGAAATGGAATAAACGTGAATATTCTTAGTGGTACAAAATAAATCACAAAGTATTAAATATATGCATTTTATTCCATAAAACATCAAAATAACAATAACAAACAATACGTGGAGAAATCGCATAAAACAAAACCGTCAACTAAGGCAAACGCACACGTACTGACTTAGCTTTGACCTGCCTGAGATAATAATCGTGATTCGATGGTAAGATGACCACCATGCCGATTACTGATTTATTGCGATTGTTTATGTCCCATCCCTATGAGCAAAAGTTCCGACTAACGCAGAAGCAATTCATTTAATATTTTTTCACAATTTTTTCTAAATAATAAACTAATAAATAATTAGAAATTCTTGTTTAGGTTAATTGAGAAAGATTAGTGATTGATATTTTGGAAGGATGAAAACACACAAAAGTAATTGATTTTTACAACTCAATATTTTTAATCGTAGAAAGTTAGAATCATAAAACGAAACGTTTTTATCTGTCTAAATCACCATCATAAGTTGAATGAACTATAGAGCGCTTTCACATTAGGGCGTTAGAAGCGCGACAGCGGCGTTTTTATAATGTGAAGGCATGCTACCGCTGTCACATAGTATAAAATTATCGGCAGCGCGTTTGTCGTGCTGCTTAAGTCGCCTAAATGCAGGATTCGAAAGGATAATTATCAATGATAATTATCACGATAATTATCATGATAATAACAGATGGATAATTATCGGTTGATAATAACAAAAAAGTGCGCTCGTGAAAATTGACTGTATTCAAAGTTTTCGAACGTGTATTTCCGCACTTGCGTCTAATGGTCGGCGTTAATCAACATAGATAGTTATAAAACCTATTATTTATCACTAGTTATCTAGCGTCAAAATATTTATTTATTTTCCGAAGCTTTATGCGACTAGTAATGGATAACTTGACAACAATCAGCAACCAAAAACATAAAACAACATTAGCAATCAGATTTTTTTATGTAACAATATGACTAATGTATCTTATACTGTTGATAATTATCCGATAATTATTCTCTTGATAATTTCGAACCCTGCCTAAATGTGAAAGCGCTCTTATACTCTTTTGCATTATCATCTTTTTTGACGTGACTTAGCTGGGGGCCCCTCGAATCTACGGGGCCCTGGACTGAAGTCCAAAAAGCCAAAACATCCATCCATATTTAACCTTAAACCATGCCAACAAAGTTCAAAACACAATAACAACGCAACCTAAACAGTTTATTTGTCTATGTACAGGCGAGCGAAGCGCAGGCGCTGCGTGCATTATGGCGCTGGGCCGAGCAGACGCAACACGCGAAACAGCAGCGAGGTGAGTTACAATAATATCATAGAATAATAAAATTTATTACGTACACACGGCCACACTGTTAACTATCCACTTCCGTTTTTGCTCTCGCTCTCATCAAATGGTGATTCTTTGCGATAGAACGAGACGACATGACAGGCAATGGATAGTTAACACTGTTGCCGATGGTACAGAAAGATTTTTTCGCGATGGTATTTAAAGAAATTTTTACTCAGTGTCGTCAAAAATATGGTGTAATTTAGCTTGTCTCAGAGTCCAGTATCGTTTCGTTTACATACGCCTGTGATCGCTACTGTGCCGTTGCGATAGGGCTGTCAGCTACAAGAAGCTACTGTGTCGCCATCTAGCGCACAACACGCGTATTTTTTCTTATTTCCATGATGAATTTTTTTTTTACAATTGTTGAAGAATACGCGCGTTTACGTTACAAGTCGCTTATGAATGTTTTGTGGATTAATCTGGAGAGTATGCCGTTATTTGCAATGTTAAAAGTGCCTATGAAGGCCCAGTACATGACTTCGATTCCCACTTAAAGGTGGTGGTTCTCTTCGCGACAGAGAGGCAAGGGTTCAAGAGACTCTGTCTCCCCTCTTTGTCTCGCTCGCGACACTTATAGATTGTCTAAAGTCAAGTCAAGTCAAGTAACGGTCGCGGTCTTTCGTTTCGGTCGTTTATTTCTTCAAAGCGCGAACCGCATTTTTTCAAGTTACTAAAAATCAATGCATAACCTTCAAGTTGCAACGCCTAGTTAATTAACCCTCAATTCGCTTACCTTTCAGAGCCGAACGTGGTATGGCACACAGGGCACGCTGCGGCGCGACGCGGCGCGCGACGACGGCCCGCCGACGCCGCGCTCAGGGAAGCGATGGCTGAACTGCTGCCACTGGTGCGCCTGGACCACCTGCCGCCGGACCACGAGCCGCTACAGCAGGTGTGAGCCTTGTTGCCGCGTGTTAGGGTCCAGAATGGTTCGGACGCGGCGCTCAGGGAAGCGATGGCTGAACTGCTGCCACTAGTAAGCTAGACCACGAGCCGCTACAGCAGGTGTGAGCCTTGTTGCCGCGTGTTAGGGTCCAGAATGGTTCGGACGCGGCGCTCAGGGAAGCGATGGCTGAACTGCTGCCACTAGTAAGCTAGACCACGAGCCGCTACAGCAGGTGTGAGCCTTGTTGCCGCGTGTTAGGGTCCAGAATGGTTCGGACGCGGCGCTCAGGGAAGCGATGGCTGAACTGCTGCCACTAGTAAGCTAGACCACGAGCCGCTACAGCAGGTGTGAGCCTTGTTGCCGCGTGTTAGGGTCCAGAATGGTTCGGACGCGGCGCTCAGGGAAGCGATGGCTGAACTGCTGCCACTAGTAAGCTAGACCACGAGCCGCTACAGCAGGTGTGAGCCTTGTTGCCGCGTGTTAGGGTCCAGAATGGTTCGGACGCGGCGCTCAGGGAAGCGATGGCTGAACTGCTGCCACTAGTAAGCTAGACCACGAGCCGCTACAGCAGGTGTGAGCCTTGTTGCCGCGTGTTAGGGTCCAGAATGGTTCGGACGCGGCGCTCAGGGAAGCGATGGCTGAACTGCTGCCACTAGTAAGCTAGACCACGAGCCGCTACAGCAGGTGTGAGCCTTGTTGCCGCGTGTTAGGGTCCAGAATGGTTCGGACGCGGCGCTCAGGGAAGCGATGGCTGAACTGCTGCCACTAGTAAGCTAGACCACGAGCCGCTACAGCAGGTGTGAGCCTTGTTGCCGCGTGTTAGGGTCCAGAATGGTTCGGACGCGGCGCTCAGGGAAGCGATGGCTGAACTGCTGCCACTAGTAAGCTAGACCACGAGCCGCTACAGCAGGTGTGAGCCTTGTTGCCGCGTGTTAGGGTCCAGAATGGTTCGGACGCGGCGCTCAGGGAAGCGATGGCTGAACTGCTGCCACTAGTAAGCTAGACCACGAGCCGCTACAGCAGGTGTGAGCCTTGTTGCCGCGTGTTAGGGTCCAGAATGGTTCGGACGCGGCGCTCAGGGAAGCGATGGCTGAACTGCTGCCACTAGTAAGCTAGACCACGAGCCGCTACAGCAGGTGTGAGCCTTGTTGCCGCGTGTTAGGGTCCAGAATGGTTCGGACGCGGCGCTCAGGGAAGCGATGGCTGAACTGCTGCCACTAGTAAGCTAGACCACGAGCCGCTACAGCAGGTGTGAGCCTTGTTGCCGCGTGTTAGGGTCCAGAATGGTTCGGACGCGGCGCTCAGGGAAGCGATGGCTGAACTGCTGCCACTAGTAAGCTAGACCACGAGCCGCTACAGCAGGTGTGAGCCTTGTTGCCGCGTGTTAGGGTCCAGAATGGTTCGGACGCGGCGCTCAGGGAAGCGATGGCTGAACTGCTGCCACTAGTAAGCTAGACCACGAGCCGCTACAGCAGGTGTGAGCCTTGTTGCCGCGTGTTAGGGTCCAGAATGGTTCGGACGCGGCGCTCAGGGAAGCGATGGCTGAACTGCTGCCACTAGTAAGCTAGACCACGAGCCGCTACAGCAGGTGTGAGCCTTGTTGCCGCGTGTTAGGGTCCAGAATGCAATGAGGAGTGGTTCAACCTTGTGGTGAAACCAACGAAAGATTTTACTTGCTAAAGAGTTAATCTCAATGCTAAATGTTCAGCAGTAAATGTGCTATGGCTGAGATGATGATGATAATTATGAAAGGGTTAGAGTAGGCGCACACCGTTGATTTTTCGTCGGCCGATAGTTTAGTCGGGCTGTTGATCAGTATGGGCATGTATGGGAGTGCGCACACTACGCCGATTCGATTTGGCCGATTCTTCATACAATTTGAAATCGGGCACAACTATCGGCCAACTAAAAATCAACGGTGTGCGCCTACTCTTAATCCCAAGACAGACTAACTGCTGCAAAGATAATGCTTTTAAATTGCTTTTTCATAGACAAAGATGGCATTTAAAACATTTTTTCACCAGTTGACGCCACTGGCAAGTAGCAAAGAAACTCGCTAATCGGTGGCGCCAACTGGAATCCGATACTGTAGCCACCCGTGGAGAACCAATGTGTCCTAAGATCTTACTTCTTTAAAAAATATTTCTAGGTCATATTATACAAATTCTTTATAGTTTTGTAGGCCCTTTTCAAGGCCATACCGTCATTTCAGGACAATATGTTTAATGCTGAGCTTACGCGTTCTTACTTATTACTTCATGAAACCCTGAAATCTAAATCCAAACTGTAATGCTGTCTGAAAATAAATGATTTTTATTTTGTATCTATTTTCTTTTCAAGATGGTGCGTCGCGGACTCATCCCAGCCCCGGCTTCGACGGGCGAAGAAGGATCCACGGCGGACGCCTGGCTCGGGAGAGGAGCACATCGACCGGCGCGCTGCTTCATACCTTATCTTGATGAGCTTAAGGTTGGTATACCCTTGACTGCGGTCCCATACAGGGAGGTTCTCATCATCATCATCATCATTTCAGCCACAGGACGTCCACTGCTGAACATAGGCCTCCCCCAATGCTTTCCATGTTGATCGATTGGTAGCGGCCTGCGTCCAGCGCTTCCCTGCTACCTTTACGATGTCGTCGGTCCACCTTGTAGGTGGACGTCCCACGCTGCGTTTTCCGGTACGCGGCCTCCATTCCAGAACCTTGCTGCTCCATCGGCCGTCAGTTCTGCGTACTATGTGCCCTGCCCATTGCCACTTCAGCTTGCTAATACGTCGGGCTATGTCAGCGACTTTGGTTCGTTTACGGATCTCCTCATTTCTGATTCGATCTCGCAAAGAAACACCAAGCATAGCCCTCTCCATAGCACGCTGTGCAACTTTGAGCTTCTGTATAAGGCCTATAGTGAGAGGCCACGTTTCCGAGCCATAAGTTATCACTGGTAACACACATTGGTTATACACTCTAGTCTTCAGGCATTGAGGTAATTTGGACGAAAAGATGTTGCGTAGTTTCCCGAACGCTGCCCAGCCGAGTTGGATTCGACGATTGACCTCCTTCTCGAAGGGAGGTTCTAGGTACCAGAGTAAATATAAATGAGTAGGTCATCTTCATAGAAACGCACCGAGCGCGGTTTGTATGTGAGCGCGCCAATACGTATGCGGCGCGCACGCACACACTGACAAAATTTAGCGGGGAATAGCGGGGTGTTAGTGTGTTACTTTACTTACTAGCGGACGCATTGCTAGGGCACGCTGCTTCATACCTTACCTCGACGAGCTTAAGGTTGGTATTCCTTTGACATGCGGTCCCATACAGGAAGGTTCTACGGTCTAAAGCCCGGTCTGTGAGCACGTAGAATTTTGTCCAATGACCCCAAGCTACCCATGCTTATCGCTCGCGCGTAATTATATTGCTGTCGCGACTGTGCGACGGGCGCCCGCAGTGAGTGTGCGAGCGCGACAGCGACATAATTACGCGCGAGCGATAAGGATGGGTAGCTTGGGGTCATTGGACAAAATTCTACGTGCTCACAGACCAAACTATACTTACTAGCGGACGCATTGCTATGGCACGCTGCTTGATACCTTATCTTGATGAGCTTAAGGTCTATAATAATAGCAGATACATGGCTTAGAAGCATGGAGCTGGAAGGTGACCATAAGAACTCTTCAATAAAACTACATAATCCATCGAGTTTGGTGTCGTTTAATTCGTATTAACGAGTAATTTGATCTTTTGATAAAATATTTTTTTATTTATATATATATCAGTCACAGATTTCGTTAATACAGGTATGCCCAAAACTTTACACTTGGAAATTTCGACAGGTTCATCTAGTGTCTAAATAGCTCAGTTGGTAGAGCAAGTCGCCCGGCAAGCGAAAGGTCGTGGGTTCAATTCCCGCCCTAGGCAGTTCGATTTTTTCAAGATATTTACAATTTTCAAATTGTACCATTATGTTCTCCAGGCCTTGCTGGAAGGACAGGCGGTGCCGGAAGCAGAATTAGCACGGCTGAGACGAGCGCGATACATGCACCGCATTCCCGACACCCTGTATATGGTGAGTGAGCGCTACGTAGATTTAGGAATTCGTTCGTTCGTTCGTTTCAGTCGAAAGACGTCCACTGCTGGACAAAGGCCTCCCCCAAGGATTTCCACGAAGAATGGTCCTGCGCCGCCCGCATCCAGGCACCTCCCGCGACCTTCACCAGATCGTCGGTCCACCTAGTGGGAGGCCTGCCCACGCTATGATGATGCCCAGATTTAGGAATTACTGGCAATCAATAAAAGATGTATTTTGGCGATAATGTTTGCGGTATAGATAGATCGTTTCATCCACTCGGACGCGCCCCACCATTCTTCCGCGAATGTTTGAGTGTTATCGGTACACGCTAATGCTCTATGAGTGCACACGCACACTACAGTAATGCCTTACGGATTGCTTCTATTCCAAAATCTTGCTGCTTCATTGGAGATTATTAAACTGTTCACGTGGGTGGAATAAAGTGGGATTTTTAGCGTCCTCATAATACCTTGGAACCATCATTTCACCCAGTTTCATCTTCCATATGAATTAAATAAATAAAATGGTGAATAAATGTGACTTTTTTATTCTTGTGAACTTTGATCAGACAAAAAGCACCGTGACATTAACAGGGGGGCGCCACCGTCAATACCAGACCACTGGTTCTGATTTTTGCCACGTTGGAAAACACTGAAATGTCATCAATGCCGGGGTACTATTTTCGTTCTTTGCCATTTGATGTTTCAAAATCGTTCAACTATAGTATCTTTAAAAGATGGTAAGGTGCTGTCTATTATACTTATGACTAAAGCCTGGTCCGTGTTGCTGTCGCGACTGTGCGACGGGCGCCCGCAGTGAGTGTGCGAGCGCGACAGCAACATAATTACGCGCGAGCGATAAGGATGGGTAGCTTGGGGTCATTGGACGGGATTCTACGTGCTCACGGACCAGGGTTTACGTGTGTTGACGTGGCATATACTCTTCACAGGTGGCCGCAGCACGAAACAACGTAGCGGCGCCCGCCGGGCAGGGCGCGTTGGAAGGCGCGTGCGTGTCTCCGCGCGTGCTCGCGGCACTACGTGCACGTGCACGCGAGTTATGCGCCGCGCCGCCAGCAGCGCGCGCGCTCAGGCTGCACGCGCACGACCCCGCGCCTGTTAGAGAACAGGTGAGATCCGGCTCGAAGGACCATACGTCCGGCTCGAAGGACCATGCATCCGGCTCGAAGGACCATATGCGATTGGACGAACCCCATCTCGGCTCCCGCCTGCTGCTCATGGGTTAAAGTTGCACGCGCATGATCCCGCATCCGTTAGAGAACAGGTACGATCCGGCTCAAAGGACCATGCATCCGGCTCGAAGAACCATATGCGGTTTGACGAACCATATCTCTGCTCCCGCCTGCTGCTCGTGCATTAAAGTAGCATGCGCATGACCCCGCGCCCGTGAGGGATGTGATCCGGCTCGAAGGACCATGTATCCGGCTCGAAGGACCATTTATCTGGCTCTATATCTAAGGCTCATGTTATCGGGCTTGAAAGATTATATCTGGGTCGAATGAAAATAACGTGGTACATGTTGTACGGCCCGAAGGACAAGAGTATTAGGTTTGAAGGACCATAATATCATCTGACTAGAAGAACAATGTTATTCGCCCTGACGGAGCATATCCCGGTCATAGAGCCTTACTATCCCGCTCTAAGGATCATATATGCTGTTGGTTTTCCAAATAAAATAAAATAAAAATATTATCCGGCTCGAAAGATCATATTGTTATCATTTTGTTTGTCCACAGATCGCTCTAAGAGCAGTCCGCGAGATGTCGCTGCCCGATTCCTGCGCAGAGTTGTTGCTCACCGAAGACACCAACGAAAGGTACTACTTTTCTATAATAATTATTACCGGCTTCGTACGCGTGGATCCCGTTTTACCCCCTTCATCTATCTTACGCGGTTTAGATTTTTTCATACAAATGTTTTTTCCCGCTAACTCCCGTTCCCGGGGGAATTTTGCAATATCCTGTTGTAACTAAGCTTTAAGTTTACTAAGGTACCTGCATGCCAAATTTCAAGCGTCTAACTTAAGCGGTTTAGATTTTTCATACAAAAGGATTTTCCCGCTAATTCCCGTTCCCGTTGGAATTTCGGGAATTCCTTTCTTAGTGCACCTCTACGGGACCTAAGCTACGTTCCTTCCAAATTTCAAGTGCCTACGTTTAGCCGTTTAGGCTGTGCGTTGATATGTCAGTGAGTCAGTCAATTTCTCCTTTTATATATTTACCCCCTTACTAATAAAACTTATACGCTCGTTGATCAGTGTTTTAAAGTGACGTTTAGTATGGAAATGTCATTTTAAAACAGTGATCAACAACCGTGTAACTTTTTATTAGTAAGGGGGTAAGAAGATGAATGTATGTTTTGTTCATTTCATCCAAATGACGTCCACTACTGGACAAAGGCCTCCCCCAAGGATTTCCATAAAGACCGGTCCTGTGCTGCCCGCATTCAGGTGCCTACTTCCCGCGACCTGCACCAAATCGTCGGTCCACCTAATGAAGGGCCTACCAAAATGCTTGCAAAATGCCGCCGCTGCTCCGCCCAAAAAACGCTTACAATCCGCCAGTGCCAGTGTGGCAAGGCCCTAAAGTCAATAAACCAGTAATTAATTAGAGATGTCGTGGCCTCATTTATGGTTTAAGACATTTATTTCTCTAAAAGAATTAGATTCACTTACAATAGAAATACAAAATTAACCTTAAAACTATAGATTATTTAAAGTTTATACAATTTTAATTGTTTACATTTTAATATTTTTTTGCACGAAGCAGACGCGTACAATAGCAGTCACTCGAATATTGAAATGGAATTGAAATATTGCCTTGAAAGTTGCATTTTGACAACTTATAACTCCCGGTTAAAGCGAGTCAACTCGGAATAGCGCCATCTATGAATGAAAATTAGAAGTTATCTTTTTCATCAATGAGGCTTTTCGTGAATGAAAGATCCGCTAGATGGCGGGACGTGGACGTGGGGTCTGACTGCTCCGCGATTGGTGGATTTTGACGTATCTGTCAATGTCATGTCAAAAATAACCAATCATGCAGCATTTGGACCTCGCGTTTACGTATTGCCATCTGGCGGATTTTTCAATCGCGAAAACCCTCATTAATTTGAGATGTCGTATCTGATGCCTCTTTATACCATACGACAAAAGAATCGCGTTTTGACAACTTACATCTCGGAATAGCGCCATCTATGAGTGAAAATTAGAACGAATCTTTCTTACTGAAGTTTCTCAGTGCATTTTGTACCTAATAATGAAATATTTGAAGTTTGTTTTGCAACAGGGAGCGCGAGTGGGATTCTCCTGGTGAGAGGCGGCGCTGGGACCACGAGTCCACGCCGCCGGATTGCTGCAGGTGAGATAGTTTGATTATAGTCTTGCATAAAGAGATAAAAGATAATGATATTTATTTACATAAACATGTGTGAAAACATATTACAGAGCAACATGATTTGGTCTTACAGTTTTAACAGGTGATACAACATGTTTTACCAAGATATTGGCATGTAAATTATATGTCAAGTAAGAATGTCAATAATACATTAAAATTCATAATATTAATACATCTGATAATTGATAATAAAAGTAAAATTATATTTAAATTAGTCAAATTTTGTCACTCAAGAAGTCTTGTACAGTATAATAGGCCTTGTCAATTAGAAAATGTTTAAGTTTCTTTTTAAACATAACATTATGTAATTGTTTCAAGTTTTCTGGGATTTTATTATATATTTTTGGTGTCATACAGATAATACTTTTATTTAATAACTAGCTGACCCGGCGAACTTTGTTCCGCCTTAATGGCAATAAATAAGCAGACTTTTTTTTTAATTTCGAACGGGATAAAAAGTATCCTATGTCCTTCTCCTGGCTCTAAACTACCTCCCTGACAATTTTCAGCTAAATCGGTTCAGCCGTTCTTGAGTTATAAGTGGAGTAACTAACACGACTTTCTTTTATATATATAGATGTGGTTTTGGCCAAATTTAATATACATAAGTACCAGATCTTGGACAAAATTAAAAAGTTCTTGCAACTCACGAAGGCGAGTGAACATAACGATAGTGTTATGTCTATCAAAACTTTTGAAAGGCTATAAAATGCTACTCTGACAAACGACTTCGTAATAAAGTCATGTCGATATTCAGTAGTGTCGGAGTAACGTAATGTCGAAGTAACGTTTGTCGGAGTAGCATTTTATAGCCCTTTTGAAACACGAACAGTAGCGAGCCACCACACATGTAAAGCTCACTCGCCTCCGTGCATTGCAACAACTATAAATAAATACTCTCTAATGGTTACAGAGTATACATTTTCGGTCTAGTCTCCCGAACTGGACTGCAGTCGATCCTTAACTCAGGATTCCTTCTTTCTTCTTGTGATTGATTTTATTGCATCACTAGCTGACCCGGCGAACTTCGTACCGCCTTAGCGTAGAGATTTTCTTTATATTTTTTTCCGTAAAAACCTTGTACAGAGTATTAGAAAACTACAAAAAAAAAATCAGCCAAATCGGTCAAGCCGTTTTCATGTTATGTCGTGACAACGGAAAACGGGTTTCATTTTTATATATATAGATTAGAGAAGGTCATTCGAATTCAAATCATCAAGGAAGAATTATTTCCATAATGACCGGTGGCTAGTGACCTGCGGTTGATTTAAGTTTTTATTGCCAAGAGGGGGTTTTGTCTAGCAGTTGACGTCTTTTGACTGAAATTGTGTTGTATTTGGTACAAGTTATTTATAGATTGTAATTCTTTCAGACGGTCCGGCAGCGCGGGCAGCGCCGGCTCGTCGCGCTCCTACCGCGGCGTGCGCGCGCCCTGCCCCGCCGATCAAGCCGGTACGTATAGCTTGCTATAAATAACAACACACACGAATGCTCTTTGAGAGGTCATGTCAAATTGACATGTTGACACCACCAGTCAATTGACGTACTTTTTAAAACTGTCAAAACGAAACTCTCCCATAGATTTTGTATGGCACTACAAGCAAGTGACGTCACTATTTTGTCAACTCAATTAAACTACTTTTTTCAATTACATTACAATGCGACCAACAATCGTAATTTACAGTTAATTTAAAATTAATTAAGTTTTAAAGACCAGAATGAAGGGTATTTTTAAAAAAGTTGTGGTTTCGAATTATTGGGGTATGGTGTCAAACTGTCTATTGTAGTCGGACACAGAGCCGGATCTACCATATGGCTTTTTGGGCTTCACCCTAGGGCCTCGTGGCAAAGGGCCCCCAGCTAAGTCAAGTCAAATATTTTAATGTCTCATTTTATTATAGTATAGTAATTAGGTGGGCCCCTAAGTAATACATATTAGCCCAGGGTCCCCTAAACTCACGCCCCAGCCCTGGTTGGACAAACCTTTTAATGAATATAAGACGTTTATAGGGAATTGTACAATTTAAAAGATTGTGTTGCTCTGAAAACAAAGATTTTATTTATTTTGTTAATTAGCACTAATATACAATGTAATTTCACTGTTCAACTTAAAACTATTAACCTCACCTGAAAACAAAGAAACTTAATTAATTTTATGAAATCATTAGCATTTTGAGTTTTAGACGTAACAATATAAGCATATCGTGAAAAGTGGTCTACAAGAAGATGTAAATATTTTTTTGTTGATCGTGACCCTCCAAAACCTCCAATCGTGTCTATTGAGACTATTTCGAAAGGTTTTGTGGCCGGACCTAATTGTGACATTAAACCATAATTTTTTTGTCCTCTTGATTTATTTTTAATACATATATCACAAGTTTTACAACATTCTGTTATATTTTTTGTTAAGTTATTTGCTGTATATGACGTACTAATTATGTTTTGCATTTGTTTTACACCTAGATGACACATATTCTCATGAACTTTTTTTATTAATTCTTTGCTGTATTTTTCTGTTAAAATTATTTTTTTCTGTTTTTTCCCTTTTTTGTAAAAGACATTATTTTTCAACACTAATTTTGTTTTATTATTTTGTATGTATTCATTATCTCCCTGATCTGTAATTATATCATTTAACGTTATCATATTTATAATTTTTAATTGTTCATCTGTATCCTCATTAGCATATAAAACTGGGTTCCTGCTTAAGCAATCTGCTTCTATATTTTCTTTCCCTGGTGCGTATTTAATTTTAAAATCATACTGTGACAAATAAAATGTTAATTCTCCTAATTCCTCATCTGTCCTCGACTTAATATTTAAATTTTCCAATGGTTTATGGTCTGAATATACAGTAAACGATTTACCTATTAGCCAATATTGCCAGTATCTAATGGCTTCTTTTATTGCTAAACATTCTAAATAAACTGCTTTCTTTTTCTTTTGTGTTTCATTTAGTTTTTTTGAAAAGTAAGCAACTGGTTTTTTATTTCCGTTCGGTTGTGTTTGTTTTAGCACTGCTCCAATACCATTTAAAGATGCGTCTGTATATATTTCAATTGGCAAATTTTGATCAAATATTTCTAATATAGGCTGTGAGCATAATAACTTTTTCACACTTTCAAATGATTGTTGACACTCTGCAGACCAAATAAATTTTTGATTTTTTCTTAGTAATTTATGTAGAGGTTCTAAAAGTATAGTACTATTTGGAATATATTCGTGGTAGAAGTTTACTTTTCCTAAAAATTGTCTGATATTTTTTTGTGATTTTGGTATTGGAAAATCTCTAATTGATATTAAATTATCTCTTATTGGGCGCACTGTATTGTTATGTATTATATGACCGAGGTATTTCACTGAATTTGAAGCAAATGTACATTTTGTAAATTTAAGTCTAAATCCCTCTGTTTTTATAGCATCTAATAATTGTGTAATATGTTCAATATGTTCTGAAAATGTTTTTGAAAATATTAAAATATCGTCTATGTAATTAACTGCAAAATCCGTGAGTTTATATCTACTTAATATGTTACTAAGTATCCTTTGAAATATGGCTGGTGACGTCTTCAGACCGAAAGGTAAACACGTCCATTGAAAATGACCTTCTTGTGTCACAAACGCAGTTTTCTTTCTATCTTCAATTCTTAGCGGGATTGACCAAAATGCTGAGTTGATATCAAGTGTCGTAAAATATCTTGAGTTTCTTGTCTTAACTACTAGATCATCAATGACTGGAAATGGTTGAGCTTGTGGAACGACTATCTTATTCAGGTCTCTAAAGTCAATACATAATCTTGATTTTCTATTGTCTTCTTTTTTGAAAGCTAACGTTACTGGTGCTGCAAAAGGACTATAAGATTCTTCTATTAGCTTTTTGTCAAGAAGTTTTGCAACTTGTTCTTCTATTTCTTTTTTGTCCTCTACTGAACATCTATATGGCCTTTTGCTGCAGTATTTGTCCATTAGTAAATCAATGCGTGCTTCATATTTTTCTACTGTACCAATATCATATTTATCTTTTGCAAAGATTGATTTATATTTATCTATCAGTTTATGTATTTCTGCTTCTTGTTGTGTATTCAAATTTCCCATACTTATTTTGAAATCTTCTTCTTTTATATGTTCATTGAAATTCACCGAACCTGGGTTTTGGTATTCTTTATTTTCCTCTTTATCATTTCTAAATTCTTTTTCTTCTTTTATTTTCTCTTTCTTCTGTGTAATTTTCATATTCTCATCTTGAATCAATCGAAATTGCTGTATGAGATTTAATCCAATTAGGAAATCATATTTGAAATCTTCTCCGTCTATAATATAGACATCTGCATTATCTTCTATATCAAATATTTTTATTTTAATAGTTGTTAAGCCAATTGTCTTTTTAACACCATTAATCGTGATTAAACTATCTCTTTTTGAATCATCTTCTTCTTCTCCACTCCATCTTACTAATTTTGAGTTAATTATAGAAATATTTGAACCAGAATCATATATTCCGGATATTTCTAGTTGTGAATTTAATAATAGTTTAATTTTAATTAATGGTGTTACTACTCGTTTTTTTTTTCTTCATTACTTAGTTCCACATCTAATACTGTATTGTTTATGGTTCTACCACTATTTCTCTTTTGATTATATTCTTCTGTTTGTTTGAACCAGCATTTTTCTTCCGGATGAAATCGAGAACCTTTATTTAATTTTTCACATATCTTGCATGGTTTTTTTTCATTCTCCATCTTTCCTTTATATTCATGATTATTCTTTTCGTATGTATTCTTCCTGTAGTTGTTGTTGTATTTCTTTTTAATCAATGATTCATGTTTCCCTATTTCATTATAAAGGTTTTCCGTTGTTTTAATAGTTTCTTTATCAATTTTGTCCATTACATAATCTGGTAATCCTATGACAATAAGAGTTATCAGGGTTTTCGTGTCAATGTTCTTATTGGCCTCTAATAATAGCCTTTCCTTTTTTGTAGCATATTCTAATAAAGATCCACTCTGATATTTAAAAATAAATGCGTATTTAATTTGAGACCAACCTTTATTACCATAAGTTTCACAAAAGGCATTCTTCCATTTTGCCCAGTCAGAATTCATACTCATCTTTATTAGCATACTGGCATACCAATCCAAACATTGTTTTTCTAGGAGGTGTTTAAGAATCCCAATTTTCTCTTCATCGTGTCGAATTTGGAATCTTTCACATTCACTCTCGAAATCATTTATCCATTGGTCAGCGCTGGATGATTTGTTTGAAAATTTTTCGATTACAAACCGTTCTGCGGTTTTTCCTAGGTTTTTATTTTCTGACATACTAGAATTTTTATATGAAGCATTTGCCTCTCCTGTGGTCTCATCCAAATATTGGTTCCCAAATTGCACATTTTCACCCTCATCTAGATATGTTTTTCTCAGTTCCGTATTAAGAGGGATCCATAAGGATCGTGTCTGATGTCTCTTTTTAAGCGTATTCTTAATTTTCGTAAATAATTCCGTAGTTAATATGACATTGTGCTTACTTGCTGGTTTTAACTCGTCTGGAATCTCGTAAACACGGCCGTCTGGTGTCTCGATAGAGGTTATGCAGATCACATTGGTTTTTCCATCTGCCGACCCTTGAACTTCAAATTTAAATCGTAGTTTCTCCATATTTATCTTATTTCTAACTATAAATGTCGTTTTATAAGACGTTTATAGGGAATTGTACAATTTAAAAGATTGTGTTGCTCTGAAAACAAAGATTTTATTTATTTTGTTAATTAGCACTAATATACAATGTAATTTCACTGTTCAACTTAAAACTATTAACCTCACCTGAAAACAAAGAAACGACATTCAAAGTTTATTATTTAAATTGTCAATTCCTTTTTAAAATCTTTACAATAAATTATTTCTTGCAAATCACGTTTATTTCCGATCTGACACATCAGTGTCATTTACGAAGCAAGTTTAATTTTATAATACTGACATTTTAGAAGATCGTGAATAATAAACAATAGTCGCGTTTACGAAGATAGTCAGTAATTAAGAAACTAGTTTCTTTACATGAATAATATTATAACTAAACTAGCTATGCTCGCGACTTCGTAGGCGTGAAAATAGTTTAAGTAATATTTCCCGTTTTGAAACCTTTTTCGTTACTGTTCCGCTCCTATTGGCAGCAGGGTGATGTTAAATCAAAAGATGAATCAAGATGATTCTTTCACCACTTCTTCACAGCACCAGCACATATGTTGTCCCGAAGTGGTGGTAGGGCAAGCTATAATGAGGGCTATCGTTTTAGCGCTCACCAGTTAGCGCCACTGTAGAGTAAGGTCCTGTCACTTGCTAGTAGCGAAGACAGTGGCACCAACTGGTGAGCGCGAAAGTGGTAGGAGGACTATCGCATTTGCACTCATCAAGATGGCGCCACTGTAGAGTAAGGTCCTGTCAATCTCCAGGGGTGCCAACTGTTAAGTATAAAAACGATAACCCTCATTAGGACGTGTATAACAGCCCTGCAAAGGACCTAAGTACTAAATAAAAATCTTTGACTTTTTTTTTTCAGAGAGCAGTTCCCGATCTAGCACGTGTCGAAGAGAGTTGCCTTCGAGAAGCGTGGACGGCACTCAGCACAGGTAAGCTGTGTGTGACTGTAGATGTATTAATAAATATGGCTAAACTGTACACTCCTCGTTAGTCACTTGAACTCCTATTGCAGACATTTGTCCCTTGAATTTTCTACTCCCCGTTGCACTCAGTTGTGTTTTATACTGTCCATTCCCCGTGTTGCAAACAATCATGCTCTAAACTGTAAACTCCCCGTTACAGTTAGTAGTTCTAAACTGTCCACTCCCCATTGCAGACTCTGGTTTTTTATCTGAACTGTCCAATCTCCGTTGCAGTCAGTTCAAATGGAAATAAATTCATTTGTGATTGATTCAGTGGCGTTCTAAACTGTGTACTCCCCGTTGCATTTAGTTGTGTTCTAAACTGTCCACTCCTCATTGCAGATACTCTTGTTGTAAACAATATATTCCCCGTTGCCTTGTCCATGGGTTATAAGAGTCTATGGTCACCCAATTTCTGGTCCGAATTTTGGCATAGGGGAAGAGGGCATAAGATTATTGTTCCTGTCTTGTCCCGCGTGTGTTCAGATTCTAAACTTAGTGGATTCTCAATAGTAAAACTGATTGATCTCATTAAATTGAATTAAATTCATTGTTAAAATTTGAACATTGTTATAAGATGTGCTGTGTTAACTGTCTGACTGTTTATATAACTCTGTTCACTTAGGAAATTCCAATTTAAATGATTTGTGGAAATCAATAGAGGTAACGGATTGTTCAGTTCATTTCCATAAATCAGCTAGTAGTAATTAATGCAAAGAGGCAAAGCATGTTTGTAAGATAGGGATAGCGGTGCGGGTTGTACAATAACTAAATGTCGATGTATAACTTTACTGCATACCTGAATTGTACAGTTGTTTGTTATCCTAAATAAAATAAAATAAAATAAAATAAACTGTGTATTCCCCGTTGCAGTCAGTCCTCTAAACCGTCCATTCCCCGTTGCAGGCAGTCGACGTCGTCGTGCGGCGGCGCCGTCCCGCGCGCCACGCTGTCGGCCGCCGTGCCCGACGTGGCCATGGCGCCCAACGCTAACACGCATCTGCTCACACAACCTGCGTATGCTCCCGGTCAGTATACTAATACTACACGATATAGTACGTCACGACACGTCAACGTAATGACATGAGACGACACGACATGTCTATGTCATGACATGAGACTACATGACACTTCAAGGTCATGACATGAGACTACATGACACTTCAATGTCATGACATAAGATGGCACGTCAATGTCATGACATGAGACGACACGACATGTCTATGTCATGACATGAGACTACATGACACTTCAAGGTCATGACATGAGACTACATGACACTTCAATGTCATGACATAAGATGGCACGTCAATGTCATGACATGAGACGACAAGACAGGTCAATGTCTTGACATGCGATGACATGACACGTCAACGTTATGACATGAGACTACACGATACGTCAATTTTATTACGTGAGACGACATGACAGGTCAATGTCATGACATGAGACAACACAACACGTTAATGTCATGACATGAGACGACATGAAACTTCTATGACACGACAACATGTCAATGGTCATAACATGAGGCGACACCACAACACGACCATTCATGACATGAGACATCAACGTCATGACATTACACTTAATGACACGCCACGACATGCTAGACAGCGATGCCAGATAAGCGACACCTGACGCGTCGATGATGATCGGTATACATACAAACTTATATACAATGCGACACGCCACGTCACGTTATGATCATTGGCGTGTCTAGGATTCTTTTTCAAGGGGCCCTGACCCCTGATATGCCATGTCATTAGTAGCATAGCTCATGAGTTAGTACCAGATCTGACGCATCGATGATGATCGGTATACTGACACAATGCAACACGTCACGCCACGTAATAACAGTCGACATCGTCGTGCGGCGGCGCCGTCCCGCGTCCGACGCTGTCGGCGGCCGTGCCCGACGTGGCCATGGCGCCCAACGCGAATACACATCTGCTCACACAACCCGCGTATGCTCCCGGTCAGTATACTACACGATTGAGGGAAAGAGAGAGTTGAGATGAGACAAAACGTACGATATAACACAACATAAATGACGATTCGGCTCGACAATGTCTACACGTTATGACGACATATAAGACGACACGACATGACATCGTTCAAGTTCAGTTCTAGAGGCGTTTTAGGGTGGTTGCTTTAGTAAGTAAAATTTACACAAAGCGCTCCATAGTGACTAAAATACATGTAATTATTCATAGTTTCCCTACTAACTATCCCTATAATCATTGCCCAAATATCCCCTACCTCGAACTGTTTTCGAGTAATAAAGCGTTGCATGAAAGCTGTGTTATTTGCCCTGCTGACAAATAAGGGTCCGCTCGGCATTAGTCTGGGCATGTCCTGAGCATACCTCGACACCAATTTTCAGCGGGTCCTTTGACGTTGCTGCGCCCTACCGCCGAAGGAAAAGCGCTCCATGATTCACAAATAAAGATTTTGTATTCAGTATTGCCGATGACAGATACTCTACTGTGGCGCTAAAAAAGGTAGCCCTCATTAACAGATTGACTACCCTATTGAATATAATATATCGGACGCGATATTGAATATAGCGTGAATCAGAATCATTATTTATTTGCTTTAAATGTGGTACAGAAGATGGATACAGATAATGGTACAGATGGTGTACTAATATTGCATCTTGTTACAGAATACAGCGCGGGCGTCTTACAACTGGACCTTGGGGATGGGGCAACGCACACGCCGCGACCGGGTGAGTGCTTAGTTTTAACCGACTGTAGAAAAGGAGTTTCTTGATTTGGATGTGACTTTTGGTAACGGGACTATTCCCACCTCTCGTTCCCACCGCTGCAACTCCTGTGTAGCCAGGATCTACAGCTTCCTATGTTCGTCTGAATAATTTCGTTCCGGGTCCAATGACAGTTTAACTTTCCCCCGGGACAAACTTGATCTTCACTAGTTGAGTTTTTTTTGTTGCCTACACTGGTCTATGCTGATTGATATTGGTACATAACTGACTCAGTTCCTGAGATATAAGAACGGCACGGGAGGGGTGACATTGACATATTATGACGTGACAGCATATAGTTCCAAAATACTGGACTGTCCTGTCGATGACATTGACAGTGGGGCGCCACCGTCAACACCGGATCGCTGGTTCCGATTTTTGCCATGTTGGAAAACATTTAGTTGAACGATGGTAGCGCCCCCCTGTCATTGAATTTGGTGGGACAGTTCATCGTGGGTCATCTATACAAATCTGAAGTCTCGCTGACGTTTGGCATGTCAAAAACAGCCTCCCGTGCCGCTCATAAACCTCAGGCACTGACATTTCTTCATACTAATTGACGGATCAGCTGTTACAATTTTAAATTGGAAAAAGTTTTCATGTTAACTTACGTATATTTTATCATTAAAGTTATATTTAGTATTATTCTATACGCAGGGTCGCGGGCGGCGCGCGCTATGGCGGCGCAACACGCGACAAGACACAGGGAAACCAGTCAGGTAGGCTGAACCGATTTGAGACCCATTTTTAACCAGCAAATATTATAATTCGCTGAACAAAGAAAAAAATAAAAATTAAACTTGTTTTTTACTCAAAAATAAAAGCACTACTACCTGCTTTAGACGCAGAGGTTCCGGGTTCGATTCCCAGTGAGGGCAGATTTTTCTGTTCGGTTTGGTTGGTGGTAGGGATTGTTCTAAGTCCGCCTGGCTAGCTACCACCATCTTACATAAGTCTGTCGCCATAACAACAATGTTAACAGCATTGTTGTGTTCCGGCAGTTAGAGGTAAGATAGCCAGTTCGATACATTCCTTGAAAGGGGTTACGGTAGAACTCCAATAGATTTTGCTATTCAACTTGTGGTCAGAAACCATTTTTTTTATTTGTTTGTAATTTTGATAGTTTTCTCATAATCATGTTGGTATAATTCGTTGCTAGAAATGTGAAGTTCTCACATTTTTTTTTTTTTTTTTTTTTTTGCCTGAGATACAGGAATTATAATTCTTAGTTCAGGCACGTATGTACTTTTACCTATTATAGTTTTAATTAGCCTATTGTTAAAAACTGTCAATAAGTTATTCAAGTTATTCAATAAAGAATTTATTCAATAAAGAAAGAATTTATAGCGTTTGTCGAGTGCGTTAAGAATATGCATTGACGTGTGCGTGGTTGCCAGGCGATCGCGGCGGCGGCGTGCCGCGCGCGCGACGACGACGAGATCCGCACCGCCATCGAGCTCTCCGTCATGCGAGGTACGCTGGGTAAGACTAGTTCTTAATGTAATTTATTTTGTCTTTTATAGTCTTTACTGCTTCTGGGGATTGTCTTGAAAAAAAAAAAGGAGATTATTATGAGTGTTAAGTAACCGGTCCCGCCAGCTAAGAGCGTGTTTGGATACTGATTTTGAAAACTACTTCTTTGTTGTATAGTTACTGTCATATACCGAATTATAGCCTTTTCTATGGGTGTCTTCAAATTAGAGGCATGAGGAAATAGAATAGACGCAGTTGCATTGCCATTTGCGTTTGTCACGGTAGTGGCGCCGCAACTGTGCTTCTTGAAATTGTATGAAATAACATTGGCACCACTGCAATGCTTCCTAAAAGTGCAAGTTGCCGCGACACGTCAATGTATTTTGTAAGCTTTTATTTACTTTCATATGTCTGTTGTCCGTCGTCAAATCTTGCAACTTAAAATTGACCCACTCCCCGGTTCCAGGCGACGTAAATGTAAGAACCTTTGTATACCAACATTGGAGCAATAAAGAATTTGAATTTGTCGTGTCGCTTATTACGAATGGTATTTCGTATAAATACATAGAAACCAGTAGTGTCGCAACGACACGTCGTCTGTTGCTGCCTCATGTCGTCCGCTTCCAACTTGTACCTTAACGTTTCTAATTTCAAGGCGCCCTGACGTGCAATATAACAGTGTTTTTCAACCTCTGGGTTGTGACCCCCTAAGAAATCGCAAAGCCTCTATAGGGGGGTCGCGAGAGGTCGTAAAAACAACTTAGTAAAAAAAAACAGTAAAGTTATAAAGATAGATTTATCCGAAATCTAATTAATGTATGGATTGAAGTATTCGGTCCCTACAATATCTTTGTAACATTATAAAATGCATGAAAAAGAAAAGCGAACGGTAAAATATTTTTTCACTAGCTTTTGCCCGCGGCTTCGCCCGCGTGAAATTTATTTTGTCACAGATCGTCATAAATTATAGCCTATATGTTAATCTGTGTTATAAACAATAATACTTTAAAGTTTCATCAAAATTCGTTCAATAGTTTTTGCGTGAAAGAGTAACAAACATCCAGATATCCGGACATCCAAACTTTCGCATTTATAATATTAGTAGGAAGTAGGATACTAGGGGGTCGTGTCATGAAAAGGGTTGAAAAACACTGCAATATAGCGACGCTCTCTCTTCCCTCCGCAGCGTACTCGATGTTCCACCCGCGCGCGCACAGCCCGGCGCTCCTGCCGCCGCTACACGCGCGCCGCCCGCCCGCGCCCGCCTCCGCTCCCGCTAACGCGTCCGCGCCCGCGCCCGCGCATACTACGGGTAAGAGAGATACAATAGGCCAGGGATGGCGAACCTTTGTGTATCAACGTGCCATTTTTCCGAAAAAAATGTTTGATGTAGTCTTACATGCCATCAAATATCACCTAATGCTATCAATGAGGGGTATAGTAGGTACAAGTGGCGCCACTGGCGAGTGACAGTAGGACCTTACTCTACAGTAGCATTAACTGATGAGGGCAAATACGATAGCCCTTATTTAAAACACATTATTTACTTTTTATTTCATAGTGAATTTTGTGATAGGTGGGCGTGCCCTAAATATTGTGGCGCGTGCCATTGGTTCGCCATCCCTGCAATAGGCTATAGTCTGGTCCGTGAGCACCTAGAATTTTGTCCAATGACCCCAAACTACCCATCCTTATTGCTCGCGCGTAATTATATTGCTGTCGCGACTGTGCGACGGGCGCCCGCAGAGTGTGCGAGCGCGACAGCAACATAATTCGAAGTTCGAAAGGCTACCTTTAAAAAAAACTTTTAGGTTGGGTTGCACAATCTTAGTAGTCAGCTAGTTTTAAATATATGTTTTTCCTTCCAGCGGTGCGGTCGCGCGCCAGTCCCTCGCCCTCCGCACTAAGTGCGTCCAACAGTGCGCACCTCGCGCACCTGCCCGCCCCGCGCGCCACGCACCACGCCTCGCACCACCCGGCCTCGCACCACCCGCAGGGACACCGCTCGCGTGAGTAGAGTTAGAATCTAGCGAGTCATCCGCACCAGAAGATCTCACACCGGGGATCTCGCACCAGTGGCACCAAGGGATCTCGCACCACCAGGCCTCGCACCACGCCTCGCACCACCCGCAGGGACACCGCTCGCGTGAGTAGACTTAGAACCTAGCGAGTCATCCGCACCAGAAGATCTAACACCAGGCATCTCACACCATAGGCACCAAAATATCTCGCACCACCCGCAGGGACACCGCAGGATCACTGGCGTGAGTAGGGTTAGAACCTAGCGAGTCATCCACACCAAGCTTAGCGTACCAGGGACCTCACAACAATTACATCAGGGGATCTCGTACCAAGGAATCTCGCACCAGTCGCATCCGCAGGAACACCGTTCACTTGAATAGACTAGCAAGAGAGTTAGCACCCGCACCAGGTATTAACGCACCAGAAGATCTCACACCAGGCATCTCGCACCAGTCGCACCAAGGAATCTCGCACCAGTCGCTCCAAGGAATCTCGTACCAGTCCATCTCGCACCAGTTGCACCCGCAGGGACACCGCTCGCGTAAGTAAACTGTTGCTACGGGAGGGGCTTGCTTAGATAAAGCATAGCAAGCATCGGCATCAGGCATTAAAGCACCAGTGACACCAAAGATCTCGCATTAACTGCACCCAGGGACACCGCTCTCGTGAGTAGACCTTTACAGTAAAAACTGTTTTATAATGGCCATTAAAGTTTTTAATAAAATTCCAGACTCTATCACTGACTTGCATGTAAACCAATTTAAAAAATGTCTTTATGAATGGTTAGTTGATAAATGTTTTTAAACTGTCAAAGAATTTCTGAGTGATTGATTTGTGTGCCTATAATGACTTCATTTTTTTAATTAATTTATTATTGTTATTAATATGTAGATTCTAATTTTGTAAAATTTGCATGCCTACCCTGGACAAAACATGTTGGACTTGACATTTTCTATCGACCATTTTGTTACCATGTTTCTGAGCAAATAAATGATTTATTTTCTTAGAGTTAGAACCTAGCGAGTCGAAATATCCCTCTGCGATGTCGTGTACCTGTTCAGGACATCTATGGATGTGACGAAAGAGTGGATTTCTCTCAATTCTGGTTACATAAACTTGAAGAGAGGAAATCCCCAACAACTTGTTACAATATATGATGATTGAATGAGTTTGTTCTTCTCAGCACTTGCCATATGTTTGTCTCGAAGCGCTGGTAGGGCCCAAAAGATAAGGAGACATGTAAAGTGCCCCAAGGGCTACCTTTTCTTTTTTATTATTTACTATATTTTGACGTTTATAAGTGCCACTTGTGGTCTAAACTGAATAAATATTTTTGATTTTAATAATAAGTGCCAATAAAATATTTTTCATATTGAATTGTATTTCCGCAGTGACTCGCGTAGGAAGCAGCGGTCTGAGCGGGCTGGGCGCGGCGAGCGTGGGCGGTGCTTCTGGCAGCACCAGCCCCAGCGCCAGCCCCAGCCCCAGGAGACACAAGTCGCCCAGGGACTACCGGTATGAACATACCATCATCATTTCAGCTAAAGTCCGGTCGCCGAGCACGTAGAATTTCGTCCAATGACCCCAAGCTACCCACTCACTTCGGGCGCCCGTCGCACAGTCGCGACAGCAATATAATTACGCGCGAGCGATAAGGATGGGTAGCTTGAGGTCATTGGATGAAATTGTACGTGCTCGGCGACCGGACTTAAGAAACACAATTTCGAGAAAGAGGTCAATCGTCGCATCCAACTCAGCTGGGCTGCGTTCAGAAAACTACACAACATCTTATCTGCTTGTGACCATGCCGTCATGTCAAGCCGTGAGTACATAATGTAACTCATTTATAAATGTGGCGTTGAGACCCGTGTCTTTATTTTTGTCCAAAATACTCTTTTACATTTTTATAAAGAGAAAAATAGTGAACGTAGTACTTATTCTTATCAATGGAGAAACATACTATCAACAACAACAATGTACTTTAAGTAATGAGGGAAACCTGTTATTGACTATACTCCTTGCCTCATCATCATCATTTCAGCCGTAGGACGTCCACTGCTGAACATAGGCCTCCCCCAATGACTTCCACATCGCTCGGTTAGTAGCGGCCTACATCCAACGCCTTCTTGCTACCTTTATCAGGTCGTCGGTCCACCTTGTGGGTGGGTTTAGGGTCCGTTTTCCGGTACGCGGCCTCCACTCCAGAACCTTGCTGCCCCATCGGCCGTCAGTTCTGCGTACTATGTGCCCTGCCCATTGCCACTTCAGCTTGCTAATCCGTCGTAACACACATTGGTTGTAGACTTTCGTCTTCAGGCACTGCGGTATTTTGGACGAAAAGATGTTGTGTAGTTTTCTGAACGCAGCCCAGCTGAGTTGGATGCGACGTTTGACCTCCTTCTCGAAATTGGACCTACCTAGCTGGATCGTTTGTCCGAGGTAGACATACTTGTCAACAATTTCAAGAATCGAGCTCCCAACCGACACCGACACCGGACACTACATGTCTATAAATAAATAATTAACTTTTTAAAAAAATAAAACCGACTTCAAATGCGTGAACACCAAAAAAAGTAAAAATTGAAAATATTGGGTATAAAAAAGTTCATCCCCAATTTTCCACCCTTGGGGGTGAAATATTTTCTTCAAATTCGCATGAAACCACCCTTTTGATAATACCTATTCAACAAAAAAATAATCGTTCAAATTGATTTATAATCGGCGGAGATATTGCGTATTAAAAAAGTTCATCCCCAATTTTCCACCCTTGGGGGTTGTTTTTTCTATTATTAAATTTAAATGGGACCACCCTTGAGGTATTACCTATACGCAGAAAAAAGATTTGTTCAAATCGGTTCATAATTGGCGGAGTTATCGCGTAACAAACATAGAAAAAAAAAACATACGGGTCGAATTGAGAACCTCCTCCTTTTTTGAAGTCGGTTGATAAATGACATTTGTTGAACGTTATGTTTGTCCCGCAGACTGGAGCCCTCGTACGGCAGCTCGGGCTCCGGCAGCCGCGGGCAGAGCCCCTCCAACTACGCGTGAGGTGAGCACACGCACAGCATTACAGGACTCGCGGTAACTCAGCCAGGGCCTGAGGCATACAGGGTGGAATTTTGTAATGCCACCTGGAGGGAAAGTACTCTTAATATTGTAGATAGAATTTTTTTCTCAAAGAAAACATTCCTTTACTTTTGAAAAGAAATAGAACTGCATTCAAAGATTTCCAAAAATTTGCTTGACACACCCGGGAATCGAATCAACTATTTGTTAAAAATTACACCCTGTATTTTTATTACATCTATCGATAGGGTTAAGTATAAGAATGAAATCTCTCTAACAAACTTGATAAATCAAAAATGAAAGGAAAACCATGAAATCTTAAATTATTTTAATTACGTTACAGAAAATTGTATTGATGGTAGTGAATTTTTGAAAAAAAAATTCGAAAATCTTTGAATGCAGTTCTCTTTCTTTTCAAAAATAAAGGAATGTTTTCTTTCAGTAAAATTTTCTATCTACAGTATTAATGGTACTTTCCCTCCAGGTGGCATTACAAAATTCCACCCTGTAGATGACCCACGCTGAACTGTTTAAGTATTACGTAAGCAGATTTCTTACCATATTTTACCCCCCCGCCCCCCTTGTCATCAAAAGTAAGCAAAGCACTTACCCCCTCCCCCTATGCTTACGTAAACATTTTTAGTTATGCGGACTACGACTCACAAATTTTCAATGGGCAGTGTCGGCACGAGAGTTAATTATTAGACAAGTGAATAGCGCACGGTAATTTCCCTAATGTGCGGTAATTCCCCTAATCAGTTCTCAAAGCGAGTGCCTACGCATACGTATTATTTGCGGGAATCCCCGAAAAAACGTAAATAACTAACGATGACGTAATCATCATCTAGACCCCCTACCCCCCATGTCATCCAAAATAAGCAAAACAGAGAAATTGGTGCTTACGTAATACTTGAACGGCCCCTGTCCCACCAAACTCAATGACAGGGGGCGCTACCATCGTTCAACTATATGGTTTCCAACATGGCAAACATCGGAACCAGCGATCCGGTATTGACGGTGGCGCCCCGCTGTCAATGTCATGCATAGGACAGTTCAGTATTTTGGAACTATATGGCGACCGGGAGGGTGTTCTTGAGACGTCCCACGTCAGCGATCGTCAGTAATTCTTTAATAAATTTACCACGAACTGTTGTAGAACTACCCATTCATAAATTCAAAGCACATATTAAAAGTACCTTAATGAAAAAGGGCTACTATAAAGTCGATGATTATTTAAATGATAAAAATGTTTGCTCGCATAAATGTTTATAACTATGTATATTTTAAATCCTGTACACCCTTGAAAAAGAGGCTGACAATAGTGTCTGAGTTTCTTGCGCTGCTTCTTCTCAGCACTGGCCCATTTATTGTCCTGAAGCAGTGGTAGTTGTCATGTCTGACCTTCTTTATGGTTGCTTAGCAACGCGTGTTTTTCATTGTTATGACAGTCATGTAAATAAACATTCAATATTTATCAAAGCATATTATTTTATGTAATAGTAGGGTTAATACTGGGTCGTGTAAAAGTGCTTTTTTAAAGCCTATTTGCAGAAATAAATGAGTTATGTGGGTTTTTTAGTGTGTTCTTGACTTGAGACGTCAAACGTTAACGAAACGTTATAGACTAAGAGCTAGTGAACGCCAGACCTACGTCATTTTATAAAAGCTGAAAGTTTGTCAGCGTATGCTCCCAATATAGGATATAATGTTGGTAAATTATGGAGTTTGGGTCGTGGGGGCTTTGGGAGCTATCCTAAAAAAACTGTCTGGCAAGGAGTTGGAACTGTCAAAACTGTCTGGCTTTTGGGGAAAATACTTGTAGTAATTGCCCAAGTATTATACATAAAAATCAGATTTTATAGTGTAACGTAAATCTAACTTTTACGGTGGCTTTTTCTGTATATTCAATAGACTGTAATTCTACCAATGTTATACCATTAAATCTGATTTTTATGTATAACTAGCTGACCCGGCGAACTTCGTACCGCCTTAGCGTAGAGATTTTCTTAATATTTTTTTCCGTAAGAACCATCCTTGGACTTCCACAAACATTTAAAAAAAAGAATTATCGAAATCGGTTCAACCGTTCACACGTGATGCCGTGACAACGCGAAACGGGTTTCATTTTTATATATATAGATATTTGGGCAATAATTATAAGTATTTTCCCCAACAGCCAGACAGTTTTGACAGTTCCAACTCCTTGCCAGATAGTTTTTTTAGGGTAGCTCTCAAAGCCACCACGACCCAAACTTCATAATTCACCAACATTATATCCTATATTGGAAGCATACGCTGACAAACTTTCAGCTTTTATAAAATGACGTAAGTCTGGCGTTCACTAGCTCTTAGTCTATTAGATGTGCTTCAGATTTGTATGATCTGTCACGTCAAGCACTGACTGAGATAACCGCTAGAGTTAGGCTCAGTCGCACCAACTCTTTCACCGTAACTTTAACAATAACCGGTGCATTTTGTATGGAGTTTGACAGATTTTTGACGTTTGTCAAAGTTAAAGTAAGATGGTGCAACCCAGCCTTACAGTAGGGGAGATTTATAATATACAATCTGTCAGGAACCACTTTTAGGGTAAAATTTTAAGGGGATCTGTCAATCGAAGGTCAGGTTTTTTTATTGGCCGACATTTTTGATTTTGAACAAAAATGTATGAATCGTCGATGAATTTTAGATCTCAAATACTCGACGCACAGTGGTGCTACAGCTTTGGTAGCATAGTAACAAATGCTAAGGCGGACGTATTCTGTCAGAATACAGCACTTTTTTTTATTGGCCGACATTTTTGATTTTGAACAAAAAATGTATGAATCGTCGATGAATTTTAGATCTCAAATACTCGACGCACAGTGGTGCTACAGCTTTGGTGGCATAGTAACAAATGCTAAGGCGGACGTATTCTGTCAGAATACAGCACTTTTTTTTATTGGCCGACACTTTTGATTTTGAACAAAAAATGTATGAATCGTCGATGAATTTTAGATCTCAAATACTCGACGCATAGTGGTGCTACAGCTTTGGTGCCATAGTAACAAATGCTAAGGCGGACGTATTCTGTCAGAATACAGCACTTTTTTTTTTATTGGCCGACACTTGATTTTGAACAAAAAATGTATGAATAGTCGATGATCTCAAATACTCGACGCACAGTGGAGCTACGGCTTTGGTGCTATAGTAACAAATGCTAAGGCAGACGTATTCTGTCAGAATACAGCACTTTTTTTTGTTGGCCGGCACTTTTGATTTTGGACCAAAAATATATGAAACGTGGATGATGTCCTTTCCTGTTATGTGCTACCATAGAGTTCACTTAAAAATTAAGGATTGATGGTGAAAACGGGCATAAGTTTTATTTAATTAATAATACCTAATTTTTATTTTCAGCCGTGACATCGTTTGGCACCAACAATCATTCCTCTAAATAAATACATATAAATATACCAACTTATAGTTATATGTCATATAGGTTTTTAATAAACTCGTCTCGCTCGACACTATGAGAAGTATCGGCATGTTATAAAGATTTTAACCAACGTGAGAAAATGGTGATCCCATACATTTTAGTATGGGAGCAGTCGGAATTCAAAAATTTTGATCTCAGTTGTATGTGTGTATTGAATGAGACCATACATCATAATGACGTAGTGTGTGTGTTTTTACGCCATACAAATTTTGTATGACAGTTGTATTGTATGAAATGTTGTGTTTTGTATGAAAAAGAGGCTGACAATAGTGTCTGAGTTTCTTGCGCTGCTTCTTCTCAGCACTGGCCCATTTATTGTCCTGAAGCAGTGGTAGTTGTCATGTCTGACCTTCTTTATGGTTGCTTAGCAACGCGTGTTTTTCATTGTTATGACAGTCATGTAAATAAACATTCAATATTTATCAAAGCATATTATTTTATGTAATAGTAGGGTTAATACTGGGTCGTGTAAAAGTGCTTTTTTAAAGCCTATTTGCAGAAATAAATGAGTTATGTGGGTTTTTTAGTGTGTTCTTGACTTGAGACGTCAAACGTTAACGAAACGTTATAGACTAAGAGCTAGTGAACGCCAGACCTACGTCATTTTATAAAAGCTGAAAGTTTGTCAGCGTATGCTCCCAATATAGGATATAATGTTGGTAAATTATGGAGTTTGGGTCGTGGGGGCTTTGGGAGCTATCCTAAAAAAACTGTCTGGCAAGGAGTTGGAACTGTCAAAACTGTCTGGCTTTTGGGGAAAATACTTGTAGTAATTGCCCAAGTATTATACATAAAAATCAGATTTTATAGTGTAACGTAAATCTAACTTTTACGGTGGCTTTTTCTGTATATTCAATAGACTGTAATTCTACCAATGTTATACCATTAAATCTGATTTTTATGTATAACTAGCTGACCCGGCGAACTTCGTACCGCCTTAGCGTAGAGATTTTCTTAATATTTTTTTCCGTAAGAACCATCCTTGGACTTCCACAAACATTTAAAAAAAAGAATTTATTATTTATTTATTTATTTATTTATTTTTTTGGGAAACATACAGTTACAATATAATTTAATTTAGGTGCAGTAAGAAAACACATAAACCAATTAAGTTTCCACAGTTAAATATACACATAAAGTTGGGCAAACCATTATGAATAAAATTTTGTTGCGAAAAATATAAACTTATATAAAAAAAGTAAACAAAGTGACAAAAGAAAAATTATCAACTACCTAATTAATAAAGGAGCGAACTGCAAACATCACCCGACGCTCGCAATTTAGTTGCCACAAGACAAATCACGGATTTGTTTTTTAAAATTACTTAAATTAGACCCAAGTATGTCTAATTCTTGGAATTGTTTGTTGTAGCAACGACAAGCGCGAGGCAGAAAGGTGTTGAAAGCATAATTAGTCCTACAAAGGGGCACATCAAAAAGACACCTATTACGGGCACTAAGCCGGGGGCAACGGAGATATATTTCACTTAAAAGATAAGGAGAGTCAATTAAATTGTGCAGCAATTTGAATAGGAATATTTGGTCTCTTTCAATGCGACGGTCAGTGAGTGAGGGTACAGATTCCATGAGAGAACAAGTACCTCTGTTAGAACATCTAAAATGAAGGTGTTTAATAAATTTATTTCGGATACGATCCAACATATTGATATATTTCTGATAGTGAGGATTCCAAACTGCAGATCCATATTCCAAAATAGAACGCACATAAGAATTAAACAGCAGAACAAGCGTAGAACAATTCTTAAATTCCTTTCCAGTTCTCAAAACAAATCCCAGCATACGATAAGCCTTGGCCGATATAGCATCCAAATGGCAACAAAAGGACATCTTAGCATCGAGGTAAACACCCAAATCCCTCACTTCATTCACGCGATTGATTATATTGTCGTTCACTGAGTAATCAAAAACGATGGGACTTTTCTTCCGCGTGAAAGTAATCACATTGCATTTCTTAATATTCAGGTTAAGACAATTGCTTAAACAATACCGAGACAAAGCTTCAAGATCATTTTGTAAAAGCAAGCAATCAGTTATAGATTTAACTCTCCTAAAGATTTTCATATCATCAGCATATATTAATACGTTACTATTGCCAAAAATATGAACGATGTCATTTATAAATACGTTGAACAGTAATGGACCGAGATGAGAACCCTGTGGCACTCCCGAGGAGACCGGCACAAATGATGACACATGACCCTTGACAGTAACAGCCTGAGATCGATCACGTAAATATGAGGTGATCCAACGAAGAAGGTCACCGTGTATACCGACTAAACCAAGCTTACGGATTAAAATAGGGTGTGAGATTTTATCAAATGCCTTAGAATAGTCGGTATACACGACATCCACCTGAAATCCCTGATCCATTGACTTTGCAACGAAATGAACCAACTCGCAAAGGTTCGACTCAGTAGACCTCTTGTTAATAAACCCATGCTGCTGGTCGGCGAGGATGGGCCTCAGACTCGGAAATATGGCGTCATAAATAATTTTCTCAAACAATTTGGCAATTGTACATAATTTTGAGATTGGCCTATAATTCTGAATATTATGTTTATTGCCGGATTTAAAGACAGGAACGACAAAGGACTGCTTCCATCTACTAGGCATTTCACCCGTTTTTAACGATAAGTCAAAAAGCAAATAAATCGGAAGAGCAAGGTAGCGATGACACATTCTAAGGAAGAAAGGAGGCAAATTATCCGGGCCACTACCCTTATTTATATCTAGTCCCTTCAAGTACTTCTCGACAAGCTCGGGAGAGAGCTCAATGGAGCCAACGGATACTGCACCCTGACTCTCCAAAAGAGTGGATGAAGTCAATCCACATGTTCTGGGTTCAAATGCCGATTGAAAGTAGTCATTAAACATGGCGCAAATGGTTTCACCATTAGAAGATGATACGCCACCAGAGAACATTGTATCTGGAACATCATTTGACGATTTCTTGGATTTCACAAAACTCCAAAAGAATTTACTGTTGAGTCTTATCCTACCTTCACAGTAGCGAATGTATGCATTGTAACATTCAAGTTGTACACGCTTTTGCCTCTCACGTAATAAACCAAAGGTGTGATAATCGCTTAACCTGCCATACTTCTTCCATTTTTTATGATATTTCGACTTTTCAGAGATAATTTTCACCAACGATTTAGAAAACCAAGAAGGATAACGAGAATTATTATTAACTGTCTTATGGGGAACATGACTAGAAACAATTCCATTTATAGTATCATAAAAAATATCAACGGCTTCTTGGATACTTCTATCGGCCAGCAGTTCATGCCAATGGACCAACCTAATTTCGCCATTAATATTATCATAATTAGCTGCACGAAAATTCGGAACAACTCGCAGCGCTGGTCGAAGAATTCGCGGTTTAATATGAGACGTGCGAATCGACAGAGCAGGGTGGTGCCGGTCCTCCGCAACAAGAGGTGTCGGACAACGATTGACAAGACATTCAAAATTGCACATGACAAGGTCCAAATATCGAAATCGGTTCAACCGTTCACACGTGATGCCGTGACAACGCGAAACGGGTTTCATTTTTATATATATAGATATTTGGGCAATAATTATAAGTATTTTCCCCAACAGCCAGACAGTTTTGACAGTTCCAACTCCTTGCCAGATAGTTTTTTTAGGGTAGCTCTCAAAGCCACCACGACCCAAACTTCATAATTCACCAACATTATATCCTATATTGGAAGCATACGCTGACAAACTTTCAGCTTTTATAAAATGACGTAAGTCTGGCGTTCACTAGCTCTTAGTCTATTAGATGTGCTTCAGATTTGTATGATCTGTCACGTCAAGCACTGACTGAGATAACCGCTAGAGTTAGGCTCAGTCGCACCAACTCTTTCACCGTAACTTTAACAATAACCGGTGCATTTTGTATGGAGTTTGACAGATTTTTGACGTTTGTCAAAGTTAAAGTAAGATGGTGCAACCCAGCCTTACAGTAGGGGAGATTTATAATATACAATCTGTCAGGAACCACTTTTAGGGTAAAATTTTAAGGGGATCTGTCAATCGAAGGTCAGGTTTTTTTATTGGCCGACATTTTTGATTTTGAACAAAAATGTATGAATCGTCGATGAATTTTAGATCTCAAATACTCGACGCACAGTGGTGCTACAGCTTTGGTAGCATAGTAACAAATGCTAAGGCGGACGTATTCTGTCAGAATACAGCACTTTTTTTTATTGGCCGACATTTTTGATTTTGAACAAAAAATGTATGAATCGTCGATGAATTTTAGATCTCAAATACTCGACGCACAGTGGTGCTACAGCTTTGGTGGCATAGTAACAAATGCTAAGGCGGACGTATTCTGTCAGAATACAGCACTTTTTTTTATTGGCCGACACTTTTGATTTTGAACAAAAAATGTATGAATCGTCGATGAATTTTAGATCTCAAATACTCGACGCATAGTGGTGCTACAGCTTTGGTGCCATAGTAACAAATGCTAAGGCGGACGTATTCTGTCAGAATACAGCACTTTTTTTTTTATTGGCCGACACTTGATTTTGAACAAAAAATGTATGAATAGTCGATGATCTCAAATACTCGACGCACAGTGGAGCTACGGCTTTGGTGCTATAGTAACAAATGCTAAGGCAGACGTATTCTGTCAGAATACAGCACTTTTTTTTGTTGGCCGGCACTTTTGATTTTGGACCAAAAATATATGAAACGTGGATGATGTCCTTTCCTGTTATGTGCTACCATAGAGTTCACTTAAAAATTAAGGATTGATGGTGAAAACGGGCATAAGTTTTATTTAATTAATAATACCTAATTTTTATTTTCAGCCGTGACATCGTTTGGCACCAACAATCATTCCTCTAAATAAATACATATAAATATACCAACTTATAGTTATATGTCATATAGGTTTTTAATAAACTCGTCTCGCTCGACACTATGAGAAGTATCGGCATGTTATAAAGATTTTAACCAACGTGAGAAAATGGTGATCCCATACATTTTAGTATGGGAGCAGTCGGAATTCAAAAATTTTGATCTCAGTTGTATGTGTGTATTGAATGAGACCATACATCATAATGACGTAGTGTGTGTGTTTTTACGCCATACAAATTTTGTATGACAGTTGTACTGTGCAGTTTTGTTATACGTTTGTATTATATTATTTTATAAGAAATGTTTATCTCTAAATGCAATTATTTTTGTTCGAACTGTCAAATGTGACAGCTGTCATCCGCAAAAAATATTCAAAAATGGCGACGAAAAACACACACACTGCGTTGTGTATAATGATATAAATAATATATGAATATAACAATAAATGTAAATAATATAAATTAAAATTTAATAATATGTATAAGTGCGTACGAGTATGTAATCTTTCTATTATATGACACGGCATCTATTATTTGGTTGTGAAAAATGAAATATAATGTATAAAAATAAAAATCTAGCTCCAAACTAAGCTGAGCTTCTGTGGCGCTTAGGTAAAGTATAAAAATACGTATAAATAAATAAATTATTAGTACAATCCAGTTTGTCCTTCGCGAGATTTGAATCTGCGACTTGTGTTTATATTACACATTCCAAGTATTGAATGAACTATACAGGGTGGAAACGATAAGTGATCTCACTCGATTATTTCTAAACTACACATGATATCGTAAAACTGATTACTGATTCTAAAAGTGCTTCACAAGCTCTATCCAATGGTGTCAATAATAGGTTACAGAATAAACGGGATCTATCCAAAAATTCAATGTTTCCTTCTTCCATACATTTAGTACTACTACAGTCATGACACTCATCTCCTGACAATATTGTAGCAAGTAAAAGCCTAAAACTAATGTTTTTTATGAATAATTTTAAAGAAGAATACAATTTACGAGTTTATTTTAAGAGTTTATTATTCAATAAAAAAAATTAACTTCTAATATTGTATGTCTGGCATACATTTAGTATGGAAGCTGGAAACATTGAATTTTCAGATAGATCCAGTTTATTCTGTACCCTATTATTGGTACCGTTTGAAAGAGCTCATGAAGCACTTTCAGGATCAGTAACCAGTTTTTCAATATCTTGTATAGTTTAGAAATAATCGAGTGAGATCACTTAACGTTCCTACCCTGTAGATCGTTTCATCCACTCGGCCGCGCCCCAGCTACGTTTGGTCCCGGTCGCGCGGGGTGCGGGGAGTGTGGTCCGAGCAAGCCGTAAGGCATTACTGTAGTGTGCGTGTGCACTCATGGAGCATTAGCGTGTACCGACACTCAAACATTCGCGGAAGAGTGGTGGGGCGCGTCTTAGTGGATAAAACTATCTACAAACTTGTTTTTAAAAAGCAGAATCTTATCTTTTATAAATTTAAATATTACGACTAATTCATTAAATCGATTTATTGTTGATTTTATTATAATTAAATGCATTTGTTTACTTAAAGTTTATTAAATTGACAAAATGGAATCTCGAAAATTCTGTACCGATTCTGACATAATCCTCCCAAACTGATAGATGCCGTTGTAACAGAAGCCAGATGCAAAAACATGTACATGACTATTCTGTGTAGATATTATTGCAACTGGCAATACAGTGTTGAAACTACGAAATATGTAGGATAAGTATCATTGGATAGGTATGATATGACCAACTCGTTACGGTTTTAAGTAGATTTCTGTGCGTTTAGAAATGTCAAAATGTGTCTTCGAACGTCAAAAGACTGTCAAATGGGTTTTGACAGCTGCCATATGGATCTACATAAAAGGTTACTAAATGTACCTTAATATTGTAACACTAAGGTTGATATTGCAACGATATTAGGCTTGCTACGAATGTCAAACGAAGCGAAACGTCAAATCATACAAAAATGACAGCTGTCAAAAATTGTTTACATTTGTTGTCATTTCTAAACGTAAAGACATCTGAATCTGTATTTATAGACCTGGAGTCGACTGCTAAAGTGATACAAGCAAGATGAGCCTACCACAAATGATTTCTTAATTGATTTTGAGTTTTGTGCCTTTAATGTAAGGTTCAAAATTGATTGAGCAAGTTTGTGGTGGGGTTTGACTGTACAATATAGCCACAAATATGGCACAAAATAACGGAAAAAATATTGAGGGTAGTCACACATTTGTTTAGAAAAATCTTTTGGCCTGCATCTTACTTGTTGGAAAGTTCTGATGCCCGGAATACTCAACCACAGAGAAATTTTCTATCCCATTTCATTTTAATAAGAAAAATAAAATGAGAGATTAAATTTTATTTCTAATGCATGGAGATATCAAGATTAAAGCAAACGAAACTCGTTAAAAAATAACCAATTTTTCCAATGGATTTTATAAAATCCAGTTAAAAAAATTAAACTGACATTTTGCATTACTAAATGTGTGACTGCTCTCAACTAAAGATTAATTGAAAAGCATTTAAATAATACTCCATATACTCATAGTGTTGTCATTATTTACTATCGATATAAATAAGGGACGTCACTAAGTACTACAACTTGAGAACTGAAGACAGGCTGCAACTAGGCTGGGTTTGGAAAAAATACGTCCTTACCAATTAAAAAAAAATACATACAGCCGAACATAGAACCTCCTATTTTTTGAAGTCGGTTAAAAAGGGAGAACCGTGTTTTGACAGTTCATTAAAAATATACAGCAGCTTTCCTGTCATATAACATGTTACGGGACTATTCCCACCGCTGCAACTCCTGTGTAGCCAGGATCTACAGCTTGACCGCCAATAACACAATCAGTGAAGGCCAAGTTTGTCCCGGGTGAAAGTTAAACTGTCATTGGACCCGCAACGAAATTAATCAGAAGAACATAGGAGGAGTTCGAAATTAAGGATCGACTTCGCGTTCATTTAACTCATGATGTATTTGCTTTCTCAGATCAGAAAAAGACACCACTGCCTATAATGTGATCTTGGCCTTATTTATATCGATAGTGCGACAACACTACGCAACACTAAATCGCGATAATCGATTATTATAACAAGTCAACTGCCATTCGTTTAGACTTAAGTTTTGAGAGAGTTACGGTCGCGCATGTGATGTTAAAATTACTTTTAAATACAAGGCAATATTCAGATTTTACTTTAAAATTATTGTATTTTTTTCATTCACTGAACATGGTATTTCACTGGACTGCATGACTACCACCTTCTCTTTTCTTATGCATGACTACCACCAGTCTGCTAAGACATTTTATTGCCTTCTTGATGTTTTCAAGTAAAAGCCAGCTAAAGAGCATTCCACTTTCTCAATTTAAAAAAAGCCGTTTAAAATTCATCTCTCAAATGCAAAAATTACAATGACTATAAACATTTTTGTAGCAGAATAGCAATCACTTAAGATGCCACTGTGTAGTCTATGGTAATTTTAACATTGCGATCGCGACCCAGAAGAAATACGCAGCTAATGGTGACTATTAAGTTCTTGCCATACAGAGGGCGGCCGCTTCGGTGTGACCATAGACAAATATCTTTTTTTTATTAACTTTTTCTTGAGGTAAATTTTCAAATCCGTTAAGCCGGGTCTCCAGCGCTGGTTTTGCCCTAAACAATCAATAAAAACATGTCAATATTCAACATTTTTGTAGGCAATTTTGTTGAATGTTGATTTTAATGTCTTTGTTGATTGTGTAGGGCAAAGCTTGTCAGTTTCGTTCTATAACAACTTTTTTCTAAGTCATTAATATTGAGTTGTCTATGAATTTAATATTAAACAAAAATACTCATTCCAAGTGGTAGCCATTTTAGTCAATTTTTTCTCTAGTGTGATTTATTATTATAACTTCAATTTATTTTGTCTATGGTTTTTGAAAAACTGAACTGAACATCCTAAATTGCATCTCACTTAACATCAGGTGAGATTGCAGTCTTATACCTGCCTAGTTCTGCATTAAAAAATATAAATATTTGGTTATGGTCAAGTCGGGCGGCCGAGCGATGTGACTAACTAGTTTTATGTTTTGTAAATAACTATACATGTTCATAGTTAGTTGTAACGTACGCGTGTCTGTTGTCGCTAGATGAAAATTTATGAAAAATCTTTTTGTGTGTATTTTTTGTTATTCTATATTATTGTCTATGAACAGTGAAATTACTATGAAATGAGTTTGCTATTAGGTTAGAGGGGTTGATCCCTAGAAGTTTTGTTGAACAGCAAAATTAAGTTCATATTATTTATTTCTTGTGTGAATGAAATTATGCACAATGACGTGTTATTTTTAGCTATGCGACATTACTATCTATGAAATTATGCTACGTTTTTTATCACATTTGTAATTTTTTTTAAATAAAATTTTGTACTTCGCCTTTAATCTTCAAAAACAACTTCAAAAAATACCTTTTGTGCTGTACAATGTCTTGAAATGACTCTTTTCTAGTCCTGTTAATTCGGCGGCGAACAGACACGCTACGAATGTTCGTATCGACGACACTTTAGGATGATGCCAGCAGTTAGAATGCACTCGTTAGCTTTTATACGCAAGTTGTGTATTTGAAGTAATGATATCTTGTTTTAATTCAAAATTGTATACAGGGTGTTAGGTAAATGGGTATATGAGCCGACACTAGCCTATGTTAACATGGTCATATAAATGGTATGGTGAAGTCAGAAATCTGATATCATCATATTATTTTTTTAAATTTTCATACAAAATAAATTTTATAAATTCCGTTTTGTATGAAAATTTAAATAATTAAAATGGAGATATCAATTTTCTGACTTCACCATACCATTTATATGACCATGTTAACATGGGCTAGTGTCAGCTCATATACCCATTTACCTAACCATTTTTGTGTTGTTTTTATTTATTTAATCGTGTATTTTTATTTTATTTTGTATATTTTATTCTTTAATCTTAAAAGATTTTCGCTTTTTTATGAAACAACTGGCCTTTTCTCCAAATACAACAAAAATATATTATTTTATTAGGACTTGACTTAACATTGGTTCTGTAATTGATAAAATTTGAAACGGTTATCTAAATTATTTAACCGATGCAAGTTATAATCACATTCAGGTGTCTCACTAAAGGCAAAACAGTAAATCCCAACTAATATTATAAATGCGAAAGTAACTCTGTCTGTCTGTCTGTCTGTCTGTCTGTCTGTTACGCTTTCCCGCTTAAACCTCGCAACCGATTTTGATGAAATTTGGCATAGAGATAGTTTGAGTCCCGGGAAAGAACATAGGATAGTTTTTATCCCGGTTTTTGAAACAGGGACGCGCGCGATAAAGTTTTTCTGTGACAGACAAAATTCCACGCGGGCGAAGCCGCGGGCGGAAAGCTAGTACTTAATAAGTTTTGAAAGACAAAATTGTATTTTTATTACTCTGCTCTCAATTATTTATTGACCCATTCTGAAAAGATGATTCCATGATCTATTATGTCGTTGTCGTCGTCGTCGTCGTCTCAGCCAAATGACGTCCATTGCTGGACAAAGGCCTCCCCCATATTTATATTATGTAAATTACTGTAAATATTTTATGTAACAACGGTAAATAGCGAACGAGTGCAATCTAAGCGGCGTCCGAAGGTGTTTCGGATTGTTATATAACATTAATTTGTTTGTATCTACGACATATTTTAATTACGTTTAGAGTAAGCGAGGTCGCGGTGCGGGCTTCGCGTATTTGTTGATTTAACGTCAATTATATGTTGAAATGTCGAGATGTTTAAATATTAATTCTAATATCTTGAATTTAATTTTTTATTACTGGCAACAGAATACTCGAAATTTTTTCGAATGGTAACACTATTTGGTGTTGCAATGAGAGAAAATTAAATTGAAGATATTAGAATATCTTTGTATTATTCAAACAAGTTACTGTAAGATCTTTTTATGTATAAAATTAACTGCTGATTTATTGTAAGTCTTATTAAAATGACTGTTAGTGTTAATATTTTAATTTTATCGATGTCACCATGAATTTTATCAATGTTCTAAATATACATTTTTTTCCATTAATACTGCATCAAATGACCATTTTATTGTTTGTACCAACATGATATTAAAAACAATATTTTACATTTTAAAATAGTCCTTTTTTGTTAAATTTTTCAACTTATTATGTCCATTTTTTTTAAACAATTGTTATGTAATTGCTGTTGATAAGAATACTGTTGTCCTGCTCTATCTTAACCAAGAAGAAAGGGACATCAAATGACATTTGTATGAACTTGTCTCGCTCTTTCATGTAACGGGAGAATGAGACAGCTGTACCTATTTGTATATTATTTTGTCTAGTTCAATATAAATCGGATAGTCCGTAAATGGATTCATATTGCCTAAAATATAAATACATTAAAATAATTATTATATGAGCCAAAAGTTCGTCAAAAAAGCAATATGTTAGCGAAATTGAACCTTAAGTATATGTACATAGAGTAGCGCTGCGCCCGCGCCGCCGGCCGCGGCGTTGTTGCAAATTATTATGTATAAATAAAATATTTATTCACATTTCATGGTTTTATTTATAAATAAAGTGTTTCAAAAACTTCCACAAATTGTAATGCTGCTATTTTGATATTTCATAAAATTTAATGATATTTTATTAATTTTTTACTTACTAGTCAAAATAATAATAAGTAAATAACAATAACGCATCCTAATTTTTTTCGGAAAGTTTGAAAGAAATGCAAAAAATGTATTCAAGAAGACAAGATACAAAATTACTTGCAATAAATTTAAATTTTTTAATACACTAAACGATATTGAACCATATTCATAAAAAGAACAGAGTGCAAATTACCTTACTATTTTTTTAACAGAGGCCTTGCAAACATTTTTTTTACAAAATACGAACGATATTGAAACATATTCATAAACAAATAAGGTTTAAATTGCCTTGCAATTTTTGTTTAAACAGTATCGAGTTTAAAAGTTAAAATAAAACAACGGCATCATTAATATAGTACCTTTATTCGACATTAGTCTGAAGCACCAGCCCTCCCGCCCTCTGTACATACATACATTTTTACACACATTTACAATTTCATGGCGACAAGCAAACAAGCACAGAAATGCCATTAAATGCAATTTAAAACCATTTATTCCTCCACTTGCAGATGTCCAGAGAGATTTTCTTAAAATCAATCCAATATGGCAACATTTTACAGTTATAGACTAAAGAAAAATATTTATTTTGGCACCAAATTACATAAATTTAAAAAATGAGGACAGCACCAAAATTATTGTACACAAAATAAAAACAATATGACACAAACAAAACATATGTAATTTTCTCTCTGGCAACACCAAATACTTTTTTTAATCTATGGAATCACACGGGGAATCACGCGTTAAGCACTTCGTTAGTATCACTACCATTACGCATGTACACTGGCAACACTGCTGTGGCAAAATGATCCAAACAAACATTATACAGGGTGTCCCATAAAGAGACCTTATTAAAAGTACCACCGTTTCAGAGATGTGACTCTTTTCATATTTGAAATATCCAGCGACAAAATAAAGGCACGAAACGGTTGATTTAAAAAAAATACCTTTTTATTACCATTTTAAGAAGTCCAAACTAATAAACATAATTTTCAACACTTAAAACACGAAAAAAACTTATTCGGATCATTTCTGACACAAAACAGCTTCATTTCAAAATCAACTCGTTACTTCTTCACTTAAAATTACAGATGAGAGATTTCTTAAAGAGAATAATTTGTTTTTTAATTGGAACTAGATGTTAGTCTAGATTTTAGAATATTCTTACGTCTAACTGTGATTTACATCGTCAAGCATCACGTAATGAGGGTTTTCGCGAATGAAAAATCCGCCAGATGGCAATACGTAGACGCGAGGTCCAAATGCTGCATGATTGGTTATTTTTGACATGACATTGACAGATATGTCAAAATCCACCAATCACGCAGCAGTCAGACCCCACATCCACGTCCCGCCATCTAGCGGATCTTTCATTCGCGAAAACCCTCATTGTAACAATATTATCTTTAACTAATCTATTTTTACATTGATCTTTATTTGGTATGTTTTACAATTATTATGTTGCAACAGTACAATATATTGTTATTTTTCTATATTAAATGCGAATAACATATTCAAACCAATATAGGCCAAGTTTTTTTTTAATATAATAAAAATGCACCACAAAAGGAAATTAGAGATCGTTAGAAATGTTTTTAGATCTTTTTTCTTGCAAAATTAAATTTATTAAAACTAAATTAAAGTTATAAAAAAATTCAGGCATCATTGATACTTCAATTAAAATTTCAATTTGTCTGTAAAAAAACATTACACAGAATGAACATTACTTAAAATTAAACTGTTTTTAAAATGACACATAAAATGGCCAATAAACCACTCGTCAATAAATATACACATCGGAAAACATACTTTTACAGTATTGTTAATTGCTCGCCGCTAGATAGCGCGTTAAGTCGTTTACATCGCGGTGACACATATTTTACTGAAAGATCTAGTAAATAAAAAACTATTTAAATCATTAGTAGTATAATCGTAGTATTAGGAATTAAGATGTGTATAATTCCACGACGAATTAAAAAATTAAAAATAAAATAATTACATATTAATTAACTATAGCCTCGCGTCGGATTTTTGTCGACTTTCTAAACACTTATTAAAATTCCGAATATTATAACATTTAATATCATATTTTTATTTTTTATTGAGATTGTTCATTAGTAACTAAGTCCTAAGAAATCATGTTTTCTTGTATTTTGAACCATCTTGAACTTACAAATTGTTCTTCACAAGTAAATCGGTTATACATTTTGACATAATGATAATTCTGCTACTAACACTGGTTGAAACCTGTAGGTACATTTGAGTATGGACCTAATACAAGTAAACAAAATTCCTCAATAATTATATTCAAATATTATTCGCCCGTTGTAATTTCTTATGGCATCCGCTGTTACGACCCTCAAGATAGAAGAAAGATACGACAGACATTATTAAGCAATAGGGATGATGGGTAATGAAATCGAAATTCTATTTAGTCCGTCAGACAGATAATAAAAAAAAATTGGACACATATTTTTAATTTTTTTTTATAATCGAATAATTACAGTAAAATTGAGTTGAAATGTCGCGTGACGTCACTTTTGAGTAAAAAATCTACTCAAGCGTGACGTAACGCGCCATTTCAACTCGATGTAGCACTGTTATGAAAGAAAATAAAAAATATGAGTAAGCTAAAAAAATCATGAAATTCATGTGACGTACTTTATGGATGGCCACTTGTATGTATTATTTACGTGGTGTATCGAGTCGTAGCCTGATATAGGGTGGCCTGGCGTGGCGTTGCGTGATGGGACGTGGCGTGACTAGGGTTGCCAGGCGTCCGGCATTAGCCGGACATGTTTGGCTTTTTAGGGTCTTGTCCGGCCAAATATTGCCTTGTCCGGCCTGTCCGGCTTTTGTTAGGCTTTTTATTTGGTTGCCGCGCCAGGCGAAAGTCGAGCCACAGAATCATATGAAGCGCACGCATCGATGTTGGTTAGCAACCGATGATGATAGTACTCACTCATGAGCTGACACTAATTGTATCCCCCCCCCGTCACATGTCCGGCTTTTAGGGTTAAATGTCCGGCCAAATGAAACACAAAGTCCGGCTTTTGTGATTTTGGACCTGGCAACCCTAGGCGTGACGTGTCATGTCGTATCGTGGCGTGTCATGTCGTGTCGTGGCGTGTCATGTCGTATCGTGGCGTGTCATGTCGTGTCGTGTCGTGTCATGTCGTGGCGTGTCATGTCGTGTCGTGGCGTGTCGTGTCATGTCGTGGCGTGTCATGTCGTGTCGTGGCGTGGCGTGTCGTGTCGTGGCGTGTCGTGTCGTGGCGTGGCGTGTCATGTCGTGGCGTGGCGTGTCATGTCGTGTCGTGGCGTGTCGTGTCATGTCGTGGCGTGGCGTGTCATGTCGTGTCATGTCGTGGCGTGGCGTGGCGTGTCATGTCGTGTCGTGGCGTGTCATGTCCCGCTAGAGCGCGGTCTCGGAGGCTCGCGCGCGGCGGCGGGCGCGGTCGCGGCGCCGACTGCGCGGCGGCTCGCTCTGTGGGAAAAGTAAATACATTTTAATGACACTTACTACACTGTGAAACATTTTTTTATGCGGCACAAAGCAGATTTTATTGTTCGCACCTGATTTTAAAAGAGGCCCAGATTATAAAATCTATATCTACAGGGTGTTAGGTAAATGGGTATATGAGCCGACACTAGCCCATGTTAACATGGGCATATAAATGGTATGGTGAAGTCAGAAATTTGATATCATCATTTTAATATTTTTAATTTTCATACAAAATAAATTTTATTAAATCCGATTTGTATGAAAATTAAAATAATTGATTGACTGACTGACTGACTCACTCACTCATCACGAAATCTCAGAATTTGCATGGTTCTTTTAGAACGTAGGTGCTCATTAAGACAGGATTTAATGAGTATGGCTCTCTAAATCTCTAAACCAGACAGCAAAATTTGGCATGCAGGTAGATGTTATGACGTAGGCATCCGTTAAAAAAGGATTTTACGAAACTCCACCCCTAAGGGGGTAAAACGCGATCCACGAGTACGGAAACGCGGGCGGCCGCTAGTAAACAAATATACTTAGACATATTGGTCAGAAGTTACGCTATGGGTACCATCACTCACCTTATAGTCCGGGTGGTCGTGGTGCGAATGGTGTGAGTGGTGCGAGTGAGGATTGGAACTGGTCCGGGCTTCGCGCGCCGCTAACATTTCCTGAAACAAAAAAAACTCATAATTTTTTTTTTTTTAATTAGATTTCAAAAGGCATCTCAGAGACTATGATGATGACTATGACTTGACTTCTTTGAAGTGTGGGCGGCACGGGATAAATCTATTGCTACACCTTAGCACCCTTATTAATAAAAGTTACACCTTAGTTGAACTCTGGCTGAAATTGTCATTTAGTATGAAAATGATATTTTCATCCAGTGTTCATCCTAGGTGTATTTTTTATTAATAAGGGGGTAGTATTGTAGATGGAAGGCAGTTTTATATTGTATTGTTAGCAAATAAGTGATAATTTGTCACCTGCATCATAACGGCGGCTTCCATTTCAGCCATGCTGAAGGCTCCTGTGGTTGACTTCTGTATGTCTTCTTCGTCGATATCTGTAAAAAGACAAATATAATCATAAAATAAACATTTCTCAATCTATTTATCATCAATGTGAGTGCGTCACGAGCGTGTGAGTTTCCGATTGTTTTTGAGAGAGTATAGGCGCGAGTGAGAGCATACAAGGGTGTTTTAGAGCAGTGGTTCCCAAACTTATTTAGTCTACTGCCCACTTTGAGAATAAATTATTTTTTAGCGCCCCCCATTTTTGTAGTCAAGAGTCAAGCTCAGTCGATGTCTAAGAGTCCTCCTAGTAGATGACGCCTCCCAAGCCTCTACACAACGCGAACGTCCCGATTTTTTTTCTGGGTCTCTTACCGCCCCCCTTTAAGCCTGCAGCGCCCACAAGGGGGCGTTATCGCACTTTGGGAAAGACTGTTTTAGAGCGTGCGAGTGTGATTTAGAGCATGGGAGTGAGTCTGAATGTGTTTTAGAGAGTGTGAGGATGTTTTAGAGAGAGAGTCAAAACACAATCTCTGAGTGCTGTGTACATTTACCATGATAGGAGAACAGTCTCGACTGGTGCGTGGCTCATAACGACACTGTCTCCGCTTTAAGCTGGCGCAGTGTTCCTTGAGCCGCGCCTCGAGCAAATTGCAGCGTCGATGTTGTTATGTAGGTACTTTATAATTAATAATATTGCGATACGAGGGTATGCCTAAATGCTTTTAACAAGCCTGTATTTGTAAGGAGAAGCCAGTCACCAAATATACGCCGTTGAGTTAACCTGAGTTTCATTCCAATATATAACAGATGTGTAAGTGTATGGGTGCGAGTGAGAGGCGTATGAGTGTTTTAAAAGCGTGAGAGAGTGAGTGAGAGATCGTAAGTGTGAGAAAGAGAGCATATGTGTCAGTATACCATGATATGAGAATAACCTCGGCTGGTGCGTAGCTCGCAGCGATACTGTGTCCGCTTTAAGCCTGTGAGTTTGTTTTGGAGAGCTCTAAAGCGTGTGAGAGATTCCGAATGCTTTTGAAAGAGTATAGTATAGATGCGAGTGAAATTGTAAGAGAGATTACCATGGTAAGAAAACAGTCTCGGCTGGTGCGTGGCCCGCAGCGATACTGTCTCTGCCTTGAGTCGTGCGCAGTGTTCCCTGAGGCGCGCCTCGTGCGCCGGCTTCCACATCGTGTCGGGCTCGCTCTCATACGCCGGCCACTAGGCAGTGTCAGTCTTTATGGGAGCTTGTGAGCGAGTCACGAGCGTGTAAGTGAGACGAGAGCGTGAGAGGTCGCGTGTGAGAGAGTGAGGGGCGTGTAAATAGGAGAACGTGTGAGTGAGACGAGTGTGAAAGCGTGAGGGGGTAAGTGTGAGTGTTTTAGAGCGCGTGAGTGAGTCAAAAGAGTGTGACAGATTCCAATTTTTTTTTAGAGAGTATGGGTGCGAGTGTGTTTTGTAGCGTTAGAGAGAATGTAGTGTGGTGGCCTACCGTGATATGAGTACAGCCTCGGCTGATGCGTAGCTCGCAGCGATACTGTCTCTGCCTTGAGTCGTGCGCAGTGTTCCCGGCTTCCATATTGTATCCGTCTTTATGGGAGCTTGTGAGTGAGTCACAAGCGTGAGTGAGTCACGAACGTGTGAGTAAATAACGAGAGTGTGAGTGAGTCACGACCGTCTTGTAGAGCGGGTGAGACTGTGTGTGTTTTGTAGCGTGAGAGAATGTAGTGTGTATATTTACCATGATATGAGAACAGTCTGGGCTGGTGCGTGGCCCGCAGCGACACAGTCTCTGCTTTGAGTCGCGCACAGTGTTCCCTGAGGCGCGCCTCGTGCGCCGGCTTCCACATCGTGTCGGGCTCGCTCTCGGGGGACGAGTCACGAGCGTGAGTGAGTGAGACGAGCGTGTGAGAATCACGAGCGTGTGAGTCACGAGCGTGTGAGAGTCACGAGCGTGTGAGAGTCACGAGCGTGTGAGAATCACGAGCGTGTGAGTCACGAGCGTGTGAGAGTCACGAGCGTGTGAGAGTCACGAGCGTGTGAGAATCACGAGCGTGTGAGTCACGAGCGTGTGAGAGTCACGAGCGTGTGAGAGTCACGAGCGTGTGAGAATCACGAGCGTGTGAGTCACGAGCGTGTGAGAGTCACGAGCGTGTGAGAGTCACGAGCGTGTGAGAGTCACGAGCGTGTGAGTGAGTGAGACGAGCGTTTGAGAGTCACGAGCGTGGGAGTCACGAGCGTGTGAGAGTCACGAGCGTGTGAGTCACGAGCGTGTGAGAGTCACGAGCGTGTGAGAGTCACGAGCGTGTGATAGTCACGAGCGTGTGAGAGTCACCAGCGTGTGAGAGTCACCAGCGTGTGTGTCACGAGCGTGTGAGAGTCACGAGCGTGTGAGAGTCACGAGCGTGTGTGAGTCACGAGCGTGTGAGAGTCACGAGCCTGTGAGAGTAACGAGCGTGTGAGAGTCACGAGCGTGTGAGAGTCACGAGCGTGTGAGAGTCACGAGCGTGTGAGAGTCACGAGCGTGTGAGAGCCACGAGCGTGTTTGAGTCACGAGCGTGTGAGAGTCACGAGCGTGTGAGAGTCACGAGCGTGTGAGTGAGTCATGAGCGTGTGAGTGATTCACGAGCGTGTGTGAGTCACGAGCGTGTGAGCGAGTCACGAGCGTGTAGTCACGACGAGCGTGCGAGTGAGTCACGAGCGTTTGAAAGACTCCGAGTGCTTTTAAGGGAGTATAAGGGTGCGGTGCGAGAGAGCGTATGACTTATGAGTGCTTTTTATAGCGTGTGAGTGAGTCTTGAGAGCATATGAGCCAGTCTGAGAGCGTTGTGTATTTACCATGATATGAGAACAGCCTCGGCTGGTGCGTGGCCCGCAGCGACACAGTCTCTGCTTTAAGTCGCGCACAGTGTTCCCTGAGGCGCGCCTCGTGCGCCGGCTTCCACATCGTGTCGGGCTCGCTCTCGGGGGACGAGTCGCGCGCTTCTAGGATCTCGGTGCCGTTGGTCCTGGAATTGGAACGGTACATTAAACTTTGACATAATAACTTAAAACAACGTCGGAATCAAGTTAATGGCAGGTGACTAAAGTACGGCCAACTAGCAGCGATACAAAGGGTCGATACGACTGCCGAGTTGACAATATATTCTGTCTCTTCCCATCTTGTGTATTTGTCGTAATGTCTCGTTCTCCCGCCAAAATATGTCAAAGTCAGACGGGTTCACCCATGACATTGGATTTGTTTACATTTGGTATCGCTTCTCGTTGGCCGTACTTTAGAAAGTGATTCATAAGCCTAGACGCGCACGGGTGACTTGTCACCGTGATAATAAGTTATTTTAAGCTTATAATGTAATTTTGTTTCTTGTAATTCCTTTTAAATTCAAATTCAAAATTCAAAATTATTTATTTGCATAAAACATGGTACATTTCAGTTATTATCTTGTTACGAGAACAACATGTTTCATCGACATAGCGATATGCAAACATTTAGTCGTCATGCAGTATTATTATTAAATTATTAATAGTCATTATTAATATTACATGATCTACCTCCAATAGAATTTAAATGTCAAAAATATTTATTACAATGCAATTACAATATCAATTAAAACAATTAGGTAATTCAGGTAAGGATTAAAATTTAGGATGTCACATAAATTATAATAAATTAAACAATTTTATGATCACAATAAAATGTGAGAATACAATGTCAGTATCAAAATTACAAGAATGTCATAAATTAGCAATTCGCATAATATGGTTACCACGGCAGAATTTTATAAATTCATCTATGTCATAAAAACAGTTTTCAGTGAGAATTCGGAAAATAGTTCTCTTAAAAAGATTGAATTGCAAATTCTGAATGTGATTTGGAAGTAAATTAAACAATCGTATACACATACTATAACAATTTTTAGTAAAGCAAGTTGTGGCTGCTGGGGGTACTGATAGCTTCCAAGGGTATCTTCTCGTACCACCACGATTACAAATATCAGACTTTTTTATAAAAAGGTTTGCATTTTTTTTCGTAAATATTAGGATTTCAAATATGTATAAGGAGGGTAATGGCATGATTTTTTGATTTTTAAAGAGAGGCCTACATGATTCCTTCTGTCCAACATCGCACATAGCTCTTATACATCGCTTCTGTAGAATGAAGACACGATTTGCGTGAGTCGAGTTTCCCCACAAGATTAGCCCATACCTCAACACCGAGCCTACGTATCCGTGGTATGCCATCAGAGCTGTCTTAAGGTTAGACAATTTCGTAAGACGATACAGAGCGAAAACAAACCTGTTAATCTTCTGGCACACAATGTCAACATGATTTTGCCATGTAAGTTTGGAGTCTATTACAATACCAAGAAAGATTGCCGATGTAGTCATGTCAATAGGTTTGTTGCGATGCTGTACTAATAATTGCTGAGGTTTACCATTTTTGTTGTAAAATTGTATGTATTTTGTTTTATTTGTGTTAATTTTTAAGTCATTACATTCCAACCAATTTGTTATATTTCTTATTTCATTATTTATTTCATCATTATAGTCAATATTCGATTTTTTGTGTATTGTTATAGAAATATCGTCGGCAAAAAGTGTGACCGGGTATTGCGTACAATTTGGAAGGTCATTAATGTAAAGGATGAAAAGTAATGGACCCAATATACTGCCCTGAGGTACACCTGAAGTATTTAACCTACTCTCTGATCTGTACGTCACGCTCTGGAACCTATTATCTAGTTTAGGTATTTCTACAAACTGTGTCCTCCCACTGAGATAGCTTTCTATCCAACCATAGGCAGCTCCCCGTACACCATATCGTTCGAGCTTGTTCAGGAGTGTTTTATGATTGACAAAGTCAAAGGCCTTACTCATGTCGAAAAGAATGGTGGAAACGGGAACCTTATGTGTAAAAAAAGCAATAAACGTGTTTTTATTATTATAATAAGTATCTCTTTTTCTCTCTTCATGCTAGTAAAGTAGTAAAAGAGACCAATATACTGCAACGGTGACAAAAACTTACCCGTGTGCGCTTAGCCTAAAAGCCTAGTTGCAGAAGTCAATTGACTTATTTATTACCTTTTATGACTTTTAACTGAAGGAAAAAAATACTCATAACGAAGTCAAACAAGTGTATACCAATGACACTAGTGGCGCGTAACTAATTAGATACATAAAAGTGACTAGTAAGGCACCAAGTGACTAATTGGGTACAAGTTAACTAGTTAAACTAATGGTGACTGACTCGTTGTGTACGGACTAGTCAAACTAGTTGAAAATTACTAATAATACAGACTGGTCTCGCGGCGGCCGATGCAGGCGGAGACAAGTTAGTGACTAGTTGAATACACTTACTAGTTGCGCTAGTGTATCTAACTAGTCATTCAGTTAAATACGGGTACAAGGTGACTAGTTTAGCAAAAGGTGACTAGTTGTGTGTGACTACTGATACTGACTGGTCGCGACTGTGCGACGGGCGGCCTCAGTGAGTGTGCGAGCGCGACAGCAATATAATTACGCGCGAGCGATAAGGATGGGTAGCTTGGGGTCATTGGACAAAATTCTACGTGCTCGCAGACCAGGCTTTAGTTCGGTACAAGGTGGCTAGTACACTGATTAATTATACATGGAACATGGAAAGCATTGGGGGAGGCCTATGTTCAGCAGTGGACGTCCTATGGCTGAGATGATGATGATGATGATGATGAATACTGACTGGTCTCGCGACAGCCAGGGCCCCGGCGACAGCAGCGGGCGGCCGATGCAGGCGGAGCGTTGGGCCCCGTCCAGTTGCCGCAGCAGTTGCAGCGCCACTGATTCCGCTGCTTCGCGCTGGGAACAAACGAATGTAGTTGTTATTGTGTAGAATACAAAGGCTTTTTGGGAACACTATGTCATTTCATGGAACACATTTGTGAGTCGCAGTAGTTGCAGCGCCACTGATTCCGCTGCTTCGCGCTGGAAACAAGCGTATATGGTTGTTATTCTGTACTAAAATAAAGGCTTCATTGGAATACATGGGTCAGCTCGTGGAGTATATTTGTGTGATTTTATTTTATTTTATTTTATTTTAAAATTTTTTGGAAAACTTACAGCTAAATGTTACGTTAAGTAATATTTATAATTAAAGTAAGGCCAATTAAATGTTTCCATCGCAATATTGAATGGACACTAATAATATCAGTAGCTTATCTACATAGTTAAGAATAAACATTTTAAATTGTATAGCGTTTGGTGATTGCGTTAAGACAATGCATTACGCTACCTGGTGATGCGTAGCACTAGTCTTAGCGACTTCAAGCTCGCCGCACGCGTGCAGCAGGTTATTGACCATAGACCGTTTTATGATTGCGTTAAGATAATCGTATCTCACCTGGTGATGCGTAGCACTGAAGAAGATAGACCATAAGTTGTATTTACCTGGTGGTGTGTACTGTGTAGAACTAGTTTCGAGGAGTGCCAGTAACAGGTCATAGGCCTCTAAGGTTCTATCGCAACAGCTAATGTAGCGCAGACAGCAAAAGCAGTTGCCTCAAGTTCACGTACGCGTGTAGTAAAACAAAACATTTGCATGCTGGTTCATATCTGGCGAATGTGTTCTGCTCCATTTCATTATGTAACATCTAATGTAGCACATTCTGCAAATAAATAATTTCAATTTCAATTTAGTAGTCGCCGCGCGGTGTCGTCGTTTATTTAATTATAGTCGACTACAAACATTTTAGTGTATGTAGCGTTTGTTGATTGCGTTAAAACAGTTGCGTATCTATCTAACCTGGTGATGCGTAGAACTGGTTTCTTCCAATGCTACAAGAATATAAGTAGAAGTAGTGACCTTGAGTTCGCCGCAGACGTGCAACAGTTCATAGACATAGACTGTGGGTCGTCCGTCTATTGGGCGACTGACCTTATGATGTGTAGGTGTAGTTCGCAGGTGTGTAATAGTCGCCACACGGTGTCGACGGAAACAGCCAGTTTAACTAGCCTTTTTTACGTTTGATGATCGCGTTAAAATAATACAATATGTAATCCTACCTGATGATGCGTAGAGCTCGTCTCTGCCAGAGCCAGCAGCACATCATAGGCTTCCAACGCCCTATCAGCAGCAGCTAACGCAGCACAAACAGCGACAGCAGCGGCTTCAAGCTCCCCGCACGCGTGTAGCAAACGTCGCGCGGTGTCAATATAGTCATAATCAGTCTATGTTGAGTAAGTTGAGCTCAATTGGTTAACCAGTCCATCGGACAAAAGCGACTCTGACAGTGGTACTTGTTTCTAAAATGAGTGAGCGTCTAGTTAGTGTTTTGTGTAGTCTATTAGTGTGGGGTCAGTGTGTCGCCGCATCAGTAAGCACCTAGCACTTATATTGAAACAACCTAGCGTTTGGTGATCGCGTTAAGACAATGTATTTCCCCACCTGATGATGCGTAGAGCTCGTCTCTGCCAGAGCCAGCAGCACATCATAGGCTTCAGTTCAGACAATCAGTTTTTTGCGTTTGATGATCGCGTTAAAATAATACATTAAGTAATCCTACCTGGTGATGCGTAGAGCTTGTTTCAGCGAGTGCTAACAACACGTCATATGCTTCCAAAGCGCGATCAGCAGCAGCCAACGCAGCACAAACAGCGACTGCAGCGGCTTCAAGTTCCCCGCAGGCGTGTAGCAAACGTCGCGCAGTGTCAGCGGAGCGCGCGAGTGCAGCGCGTAAGACGCGCTCTTCAGCTGCTGCGCGTAACCAACGCACGCGCCACACGCAGTCTGGAACCGAGACATCATTGAAATCAGGCGAAGTTATGAGAAGAAGTGATGACATTTATCAACGATAGCAGCCCGACGCGAAGTACCGTATTTGTGGTGTCAAGCCCCAGAAGGGGGAGAATTGACTATGAGAAGGGACATGGATAAGATAAATTTGTAGGGGGTCAAGCAAAGTACCCGCGCGCCCTCCCGAGATTCGTTTCGTACGCCGTGAGGCAGGAAGAACCATGGGTGGTGGTGGGTACACCATTGAAAATCAAAAATATTTTATTCAATTTCATCATCATCATCATCATTTCAGCCATAGGACGTCCACTGCTGAACATAGGCCTGCCCCAATTAATTAATTTATTCAATTTAAACCAGTTATTTTAGCACTTATGTTACTTCGATAGTGAGTGTAGTGGAAATTTATAAATGAAAAGAGTGGACTGTATGAAATTAATTATCTATTCGGTATAAATTTACAATATTTAGTGCAAAGTCGTTGAAGACAGTACGTCAGGATCGTCTTCTCCGATGTTCGCTCGCGAACTGAACATTGCTCGTTCGTTCGCCGAACGCTCGCCGCTGCCTCCGGTCACGCCGCCCGCGGGGAATGCCCGTGAGTAGACATAACTTATGAACGTCAAATTAACAAAAAAGGGTAGCCCTTAATGGGCACTTTACTCGTCTCCATCTTTTGTGTTCTACCAGCGCTTACCGCTTTGAGAAACATTATGGCAATACTGAGAAGAAACGCCGGAATAAACGTAGTACATATAAACGACACAAATTAAGGGACTAAACATTTGTCGACGGCATAGAGAGTGGACTTTAAATGGAGAGAAACGGTAGACCGTATAGAAAAACCAACTAAATCAAAATAATTCAATATTTTAAAGAATCGAATAACGTTATGTATAATTAATTTACACTGTATCTTTAATCTTTATTGCTGTACTAAAACTATAGTCAATCTGGGTAACTACCAGTATACGAGTATAGTCTGGTCTGTGAGCACGTAGAATTTTGTCCAATGACCCCAAGCTACCCATCCTTATCGCTCGCGCGTAATTATATTGCTGTCGCGCTCAGTCGCTCAGCCGTCGCACAGTCGCGACAGCAATATAATTACGCGCGAGCGATAAGGATGGGTAGCTAAAGGTCATTGGACAAAATTCTACGTGCTCACAGACCGGGCTTTAGGTAGGTATCATTGGCACAAATACTATATTATAAATTGCGTAATATAGCACAGCCACTCACCGTCATTGGAGGCAGCCGCCAAAGCTTCGCGAAGGTCGGCTTGAGCGCACACGTCTAACGCCAGACGTTCTGCCGCCTCCGCACACCACGCCTGGAAATACAGAAGCCAAATACAATCACAAAACCAGTCAACTACCTACTGGAAACTACTTAGTACGAGAGGGGATCGTAAGAAACCCTACGTCATTTGATACCAAGATAAGCTCCATGGCACACGTTCAGAAAAGTTGTGCTAAGCTTAATGAATTGTTCTAAGCTTAGCACAACTTTTCTGAATATTAATAAACTCCGATTTGGCGGTAAGTACAAAAAATGGAAAAATTATGTTTGAAATAATCAATGGGCACGTTTCGGCCATACAAACCTTGGCAAGCCAATTTTTATTTAAATGTCGAGTAGAATGTATCTTTGTAATGTATCTTTGTATCATGACGTAAATTAGGGGTCCGAATTGCTACATTCTGAACGTGTGCCATGGAGCTTATCTTAGTATCAAGCGATTTAAAGTCTGAGGCCAACGTACCGAAAAACGCAAAACATTCAACCACTGGGTGGACCGACGACCTTATAAAGGTAGCAGCAAGGCACTGTATACAGATCGCTACCAACCGGTCAATAGGATATTTATTTATTTATTTATTTATTGTTTAAGATTTACCAACAACATATCAATTTACATGCATCGTTACAATATTAGAAAGCTAGAATCTAAAAGATATGCCTTTACAGGTAAATACAGCATTCAAGGAAAATAAGCTTGCCGACAGAAAAAAAAAGAACAGATTTTAACCAATTAATCTAGGTAGTTACACATAGAAGAAAAAAAAAAACAATTTTTAACAAAACAATCCAATATCATTGGAATCAATCACCTATGTTCAACAGTGGACGTCCTGTGGCTGAAATGATGATGATGAGGATAGTGTGGGTTATAATGTTTCCACTCACCTCCTCGGCACTGAGGTGTTGATTTGAATCCGTCTCGTCAGTTTTGCGCAGGCGCACTCTCGAAGCAACCTTCGCTTGTCGCGACTCACACCGCCCTGCAATATAATAGAATAAGGTCATTGCTGTAAATGTGTTGCTTTGATAGTCCTACATCGATAGTCTAATGCCCATTTTACCACCAATCCCTAATTTTTAAGTGACCCCTTTGAAAACAAAATTCCAAGGGATTGATGGTGAAAACGGACATAAGCCATTGTTTTGTCACCTGTCATCCGCACTGGAGGGAAGGCGAACCCTAACTTCGAACTCCTATGTTCTTCCGTTCTTCCGGAGATTCTTTCAGATATTGAATTAGATAAATTAATTTAAAGAATGCGCAAAATGACAAACTCATCGAATTAATAATGTTTGCTAGTCATGGTTTCCTGACCAATTACCTATTTCTGCTGATAGATTACATTTTCTGCTCACAAAAGCTTGAATATTATGCTAATAAAAAAAGTCATTTACTTATGCAAGTAGGCTTATAAAAAGCACTTTTAATCCTTTTAATATTACCTGGCTCGGCTGGCAACACGCGCGGCTCGCTGCCGCGCTCGCGCTCGCAGCTGTCGCCGGCCGACCAGCCGCGCGCGTACTGGCAACACCTGCAGACAACGCATACACATACAAGTTAACTGCGCACCCGGCCGTGACGTCACATCGACGTCTGGTACGGACGGGGCGAGCGTAGGGAGGTGCGCAGTTAGCTCGTTTATCACACTGCGCCGCGCTCCGCCGCGGTCCGCGTGATTTCATATAAAAAATCCCGCGCGCAGACGCGTTGTCAGTGTGTTGTGCCGCGCGTGTTTTCTATACAAACTGAGGTACTTGCATACAATGATTAAATCTGTCGTCCCGCGTACCGCGGCGGAGCGCGGCGCAGTGTGATAATCGCCTTAGTTCGATGGGTTGTACAAATAATTAATTTTCTGCATATAGGCTTTAAATAAAGCGCTCTTAGAAGTCCAATGAAAAAAGGCCCTTTCCCAGGTTCTATGGGATCGATCCCGTAAAACTGGTTTTGTATGTTCACACGGTAGTATCCCGTATTTTCTTGATTAATTAAGGGTACACGTCTAAACTGAATACTGTTTTTACTGGTCCAGTTTAATGACAAAACCGAATTCGAAATCTAAAGGACATGTGTACTTACCATGAGTTTACGTTAGGTGTGCTCGTTAGCGAGTGCATCAAAAAAAATCATGAAGATTTTAGTTCTTAAAAGTAACCGCTCTAGGGACGCTGTACAATTGTCATACATTTAATGTCATTTTTATACGCAGTCGCTAGCGAGCTCACCTGACGCCTTATGGTATATAGTTCCAAAATACTGAACTGTCCTATCCATGACATTGACAGTGGGGCGCCACCGTCAATACCGGATCGCTGGTTCCGATGTTTGCCATGTTGGAAACCATATAGTTGAACGATGGTAGCGCCCCCCTGTCAATGAGTTTGGTGGGACAGTTCAGCTGCGACATACTGAACCGTTCCAGCTATGACATTGTCAGGAGGGCACCACTATCAGTGCTGGAGTATTAGTTCCAATTATTGCCACGTTGAACAAGTATGCGGGAGGGTGCTACTATCAATGCTGGGTTGCTAGTTTTTGATTTTTGCCACTTGACGTTTCAAAATCTTTGGACTTTAAGCACACGGTTGATGATAAGATGATGATGACTGCAGCGGCCTTACCTGGCAGTGCTGAGGCACAGTTCCGAGTCCCGCCCGGATAGATGCAGGCTGCCGCTGTCAGGCGCCGCCTCCGTTCGTTGTTCTGCCCTGGAAATAAACAATTACGATAAATATAAAAATTATACTTTAAACGTGCCGGTAATTCTAAAACCCTACCACTGCTTTGGGCTTTGCTTTGACAGTAAATGGGCCAGTGCAGAGAAGGAACACCACAAGAAAAGTTATCCTGAAGTGCTATATTGGGGACATGACAATATGTTCGTAAGTGCCCTGAAAAGGCCTAATTTGAATTTGAAAATGTGCGAGGCGAAGCTATGAAAGTTTAAATCATAAGTTCCCAAACTTATTTGAGACGCGCCCCCTTTCGACCATACAAAAAATTCCGCGCCCCCCTTTCCTCCAGTCAAGATTATTTATTGGTCGCATCGAGCAGTCTGGAATGCATTCTCTCAGCGGTCGCAGGTTTTTTATACTTAAGTATACAAATACTTAAGAACGCGCGGGCCGCGCCCCCCTTTAAAGGTCTTTGCCTCACCCATTTTGGGAACCAATGGTTTAAAAATGATCCAGTTGTGCAAGAAAACATAATGCTTAGAGCGAGTTTGGAATGAACATCGTCGCTAGTGAGTGCGTCAAAAAATCTATGAAGATTTTAGTTCTTGAAAATATCCGCTAGGGACGCTGTACAATCTTGTACCTACTTCAAGAGAATTTATGGTTCATTCAACTTATGATGGTGATTTAGACAGATAAAACGTTTCGTTTTATAATTATAACTTTCTACGAATAAAAATATTGAGTTGTAAAAATCAATTACTTTTGTGTGTTTTCATCCTTCCAAAATATCAATCACTAATCTTTCTCAATTAACCTAAACAAGAATTTCTAATTATTTATTAGTTTATTATTTAGAAAAAATTGAGAAAAAATATTAAATGAATTGCTTCTGCGTTAGTCGGAACTTTTGCTCATAGGGATGGGACATAAACAATCGCAATAAATCAGTAATCGGCATGGTGGTCATCTTACCATCGAATCACGATTATTATCTCAGGCAGGTCAAAGCTAAGTCAGTACGTGTGCGTTTGCCTTTGATGACGGTTTTGTTTTATGCGATTTCTCCACGTATTGTTTGTTATTGTTATTTTGATGTTTTATTGAATAAAATGCATATATTTAATTCTTTGTGATTTATTTTGTACCACTAAGAATATTCACGTTTATTCCATTTCCAGATAGTTCAAATTCATAGATATAATTTTGATCAAGATTAAAAATCAAAGAAATAAAAGGCGATTAGATTTCTATAGAAAATATTCTCGATTCTAAAACATATCGATTAGGTTTATACGGAGCGCCTCACTAAATAGAACTGTCATAATCACCATCTTACGCTGAATGGACTATAAGAAATGTATATACAGTATATGACACAACTATTATTCAAAGATGTAACGTTTAAATTAATCAAAATAATGTATTTTTTACGCAGGCGCTAGTTTGTAAAATGGTTCTCACCCGATCGGGATCTCCTGCGTACTAGACTCGCTGGTATCATCAGGCAGCTGGTCCTGCTTCGGCTCCTGAGGAGTTGGCAGCTCCTCAGGACTCAGCATGGATGAGGAGTCGTTCTGTGAGGATAAGGAAACTTAAACGTTGTGGACTATCCCCATTTCTCGTTCCCACCGCTGCAACTCCTGTGTAGCCAGGATCTGCAGCTTGACCGCCAATAACCCAACCAATGAAGGTCAAGTTTGTCCCGAGCGGATAGTTAATTTGTCACTAAACTTTAAATGAAAATAATCAGAAGAACTTAGTTGACTTGAAGCTAGGATTGACCTTTCTCCAGGGTGAAAGGAGTGAGTGGGTTCGCTTTGCAATTTATACTTCTGGATATGTCTCCTGGATATTCGTTTCAGCCAAATGACGCCCACAGCTGGACAAAAGCCAAGGATTTTTTTATAGACGCCGAATTGATTTCTATGACGAACCGGTTTTGCGGTGCCTGTGTACCTACCATGAGTTTACGTTAGGTGTGCTCGTTAGGGAGTACGTCAAAAATCTTTAAGAAGATTTTGTTTCTTGAAAGTAGCCGCTAGGGGCGCTGCACCATATGTCATACAATTAATGTCATTTTTTTACGTAGTCGCTAGCGAGCACACCTAACGTAAACTCATGGTAAGCACACTGGATATAATTTATTTTAATTAAACGGTAAATAGTAGTTAATAGAACGGGCTGGAAGACGTAGCCTGGGCAGGCCACCTACTAGGTGGACCGACGATCTGGTAAATGTCGCGGGAAGAGCCTGGATGCGGGCAGCGCAGGACCGTTCATTATGGAAAACCTTGGGGGAGGCCTTTGTCCAGCAGTGAACGTCATTTGGCTGAAACGAACGAACGAAACGTTAGATAGCAGGGACACTAACTAGGCTGAGTTTCAAAGAGTTCATCATCAGCCACAGGACGTCCACTGCTGGACATAGGCCTCCCCCAATGATTTCCAGGCCCCTGTTTCTTGCCCCCCTTTTTTAAATATAAATCTTATTCACAATGTCTAAGTCGTACTGACCTGTTCAGTCCGGGACCTGTCCGCATCGTTGTCGAGCTCGCCAGCCGGCTGCGTGGTCGACTCGCACTCATCTGCAATAAGAGAGAAAGAAACATTTTATATTCGGTCCATTCAACAGCTTAGTAAAACAATACGTAAATTGTCTGGACCAAAATGTTGGTAATTCTATGAAAGCCACAGTTGGAAAGAGCGTCATCTCCTTGGTTGGTCAAACATAAATTTGTCACTACGTAAAAAAAAATGACTCGTCGCTTGCTCGCAGCTTAACTCCGTCCGTGTATGGAAAAACAGTCATCTCCGCTCCGCATACGTTCTCTATTCCGCTATAATCTCCGCGTATATGAACATACACTTTACGAAACTCCCAATTACTCCTTCGCTTCACTTCAGTGGACCATAGGCAGCCTTACGCTCGGCACGGGACTATTCCCACCTCTCGTTCCCACGGCTGCAACTCCTGTGTTGCCAGGATCTACAGCTTCATCATTATCATCATTTCAGCCACAGGACGTCCACTGCTGAACATAGACCTCCCCCAATGACTTCCACATCGCACGGATGGTAGCGGCCGCTATCTACAGCTTGACCGCCATAAAAACCTAACCAATGAAAGTCAAGTTTGTCCCGGGGGAAGTTAAACTGTCATTGGACCCGCAAAGAAATTAATCAGAAGAACATAGGAGCAGTTCCATGTTAAGGCAGTGAAGCCCCGGCCTCCTCCTATAACCGCTCACCTGAGAGGACATCAGGATCATTTAGGACATTCTAAAAATACTGTGCTACGCTGCGTTCTCGCTCCGTCATCGCACCGCAGCATCCCTGGCTCTATAAGATACGTTCCGTCGCCGCACCTCGTTTTAACGCCCGTACAGCATCTCTGAAAGACTGCTTGAGAGCGTCGCGCTTATCTCTGCAGTGAAACCCCTATAATCGTCTTACCAGAGAGTTCCTCCTCGGGTATGGCCGCGGCGTGTTTGTCAGCGGCGCGCCGCCTCACCAGCTCCGCTATGACTCCATGCAGCTCCGCCAGTCTCGCGTCGTGGGCCCTAGCGGCCGTAGCTCCGCCGATATGCATACATAGAAAGATTCTATGCCCCACTAGCGATGCCAAAGCGCTGCGTCGTAACAGAGTAATGATGTCAACGCATTGAGAGCCACAAGAGCGGCGCAATGTCACAATGCAACGCCACTAAACTGAATCAGTCAGGCATGAAGGAGGAGCTATCACTTAGGACATTCTAAAAATACTGCGTTACGCTGCGTTGTCGCTCCGTCATCGCACCGCAGCATCCCTGGCTCTATAAGATACGTTCCGTCGCCGCACCTCGTTTTAACGCCCGTACAGCATCTCTGAAAGCTCGCGCGAAAGCGTCATGCTCAGCTCTGGAGTAAAACTACTGTAACCGGCTTACCTGATAATTCTTCTTCCGGTATGGCCGCGGCGTGTTTGTCAGCGGCGCGCCGCCTCACCAGCTCCGCTATGACGCCATGCAGCTCCGCCAGTCTCGCGTCGTGGGCCCTGGCCGCGGTCGCCGCTCGCTGTCGCTCTGCTGACAACGCTCGAGCTAGCGCGTCGCGCTCCGCCCGCAGTGAAGCCACGTCCTCTCGGCCGCTGCTGTGGGTTAGCACCTGGAAAGAAGAGAAAGGGGTTATTTTTATCATCAGGTCGTTTAGTCTCCACTGCAGGAGGACTCTCTAATTTACCAGAGGCAAATGGTGGGTTTGGCCTACACTCGTCAGTCGCCACGTTGGCCAGACGGGATCTAAGAAGATGAAAAATAAACTTTTTACCATCTTGTAACCTTTAGCCCATCAATCCCCAAGCGGTCGCATATGACCGCGTAACAATTGATTTATTTGTGCCTTGCTTTGCGGGGCTTGAATGGTTAAGAATCGAATAGGAATTTACTGAACAAACGAAAGACTTCATAACAAACGAAACACTTCTCATAATGTAAGTTGCTAGACCTAAGTTTATACTAGTCCTCTCTCACCACTAATATTGCAATACCCATTAACGGGTTATTAAGTTATAAGCTCATTGTTTAGATTAAGACCCAATTGTAAACACTTAATATGCAATAAAAATTTTGAATTTGAATTTAAAAACAAAAATCTAGCTCTTAGACATACCAGCTCGCTCATTCCATTCTGCCCCGGCAGCGGCGGAGCAGTCACCGGTCTGAGGCTGGAGTACCTCCACGAAGACTCCCTCGAAATCTCCTCATCAGCCACATTCGGGCAGCAGAGATACCAGCTCCTGCTTCTTCTGACCCCTGGCGAAGAATCCAGCTGAGTCAACGGCAATCGTCCAACAACTTCTAGCTCCGCCAACAACGGTTCCTTTTCCTTTGGTTCTGGCATGGGAAAAGTCCCAGCTGTGGAATATGTTTCTTCCAACTTCCTCGTGTTTTCAGGGGTGGAGTATTCTGGAAGACTCCATTGCCGTCTGTCGCGGAATGGAGGGACTTCTCTGATGGCACCATCGTTGATGACCTCATTGGATTCTACGTACTCGCTGAGCTCGTTTGGGTTCTGGGTTTCTTCTTGAGGTATCGGCTCTGGAGAAGTTTTGTTCTTCTTGAGTCTTTCAAGGTCTGCGTAGTAGTAGGCGGTGGAGCGCGGTGGCTCCCCGCTTTGGGTCCTGGTGCCTGCCAGGGTGTCCGTTTTCATAGCATTCTTGAAGGATATGGCTAGTTCGATAGTGAATGTTTGAAGCTTGTTGCTACATTCTTGTAGTTGTCACTGGGTTCCTGAGTTATATGGATTTTGAAGAGTGGATTCGAGCAATAAGGATATGGTCATTTTTATACATCTACCTCCTAGATTATAAAGAGAAAAGTTTCGTCGATTTCAATGCGAAAAGTGAACAAATTCAAAAACTGTCAAAGATACTCTGGCATATCAAACGTAACTGTTGAGTGTTAAAATCGATCTTATTTTGAGAATAATAAAGGCAATACTATAAAAGTGTTACTTCTGATGAGCTAATAACATTGTTATTAGTCTAACTCCAAGTCAATATTGCAAAATGCACTCCACAAGGAAAATGCAGCAACAAAATCGATAAAAACACTCGATTCTTTGTTCAATAGAGCAATGCAATTGGCAGACAAAATGTCTCAGACAATAGACCTGTGGACGTCTCCGTTCGCAGACAATTCGCGGATCCACCGACTAATTAGTTGTTCAACAACTGGAAATAAACAGGCGTAGACTAGGTCAGTAATAGAAGCCACAATAAAGAGAGATACGTACTATCCGTTCGCTTTAAGTTTGCCGCTGGCGATATGACGTCACTCGAAGGGAAGCGTCTATAACTATAACAAACTATATTTAAAATATTTTTTATTTATTGTTATTGATAAAAATTGTGTATTTGCGTAAAATAAGACACATTAATAGCGTTTAATCACTAACTAATTGCGTTTAATCGCGGTTGGGAGAGGGGACGCGCATTCCACGGTCCGGCAAACTTAGCGCGAACGGGTAGATTTGGGGTGTATTTGTTACGGGACTATTTACATCTCTCGTTCTCACCGCTGCAACTCCTGTGTAGCCAGGATCTACAGCTTGACAGCCAAAAAACCCCACCAGTGAAGGTCAAGTTTGTCCCGGGGCAACGAAATTAATCGGAAGAACATTATGGAACGTTTCAGAAGGTGTTGAAACTGTGATACTTCTTTTAAAAGAAGCTCACTTATCAAGTGTTATATGATGTCTTCGACCAGATCATTTAGTCTCCACTGCAGAACCACCCTCTCTGATTCGCCAGAGGCAAATGGAGGATTTCGCCTACACTCCCCACGCTGGTCAGACCGTATTTGTACCTTAGTTAGTCGCCTTTACGACATCCACAGAAAGGGTGGGATACACTCCGCCTACGCTATGAAGACGTTCCCCACCAATTTTTGTAGACTAAGAGCTAGTAAACGCCAGACCTACGTCATTTTATAAAAGCTGAAAGTTTGTCAGCGTATGCTCCCAATATAGGTTAGAATGTTGGTGAATCATGAAGTTTGGGTCATCGTGGCTTTGGCAGCTATCCTAAAAAAACTGTCTGACAAGGAGTTATAACTGTCAAAACTGTCTGGCTGATGAGTAAATTACTTCTAATTATTGCCCAAATTTTATATATAAAAATTTGACAAACTTTCAGCTTTTATAAAAGACGTAGGTCTGGCATTCACTAGCTCTTAGTCTATTGGTCTTGGTTGCGCAGGGCGCGGGGAGTTTGATCCGAGCAATCTGAGCGTCATTAATGTAGTGCGTGTGCACTCACGGATGATTTAGCGTGTACCGATAACACTCAAACATTAGCGGAAGAATGGTGGGGCGCGTCCGAGTGGATGAAACGATCTAAACTCCCCATGCCAATATAATGTGATGTAAAGCCTGGTCCGTGACCACGTAGAATTTTGTCCAATGACCCCAAGCTACCCATCCTTATCGCTCGCGCGTAATTATATTGCTGTCGCGACTGTGCTGACTCATTGGACAAAATTCTACGTGCTCACGGACCAGGCTTTAGAAAGAAGTCGTTTTGTTAATGGTGGTGGTAAACCTTGGAATTATTTAACGGTGTCAACTGCCCCATTAAGGTAAGGTTGCAGCATCTATCTCCAACTTTGTCTACCCACTAATTAAGACCGGCCTTCTGCCCGTGAAATGGCTTAATTATTTACCATCGCTCCGGCAATAGTTTCGCGTAATTGCTGTATTTTTTGGTCATTTGCGTTCGAATGGAAATGAACTGCACAGTCATGTGAGCTTGTGTTGTGGCGGCCATTTTGGCAATCGTCAAAAGGTAATGATTAAAAGTCAGATTCACCGGTAAAATTGTTACGAGTAAGTTAGCTGACACATAAAATTTAAACTTGACACATTCTCTCGGGACAAACTTGACCTTGTTGGGTTATTGGTGGCCAAGCTGTAGATCCTGGCTACACAGGAGTTGCAGCGGTGGGAACGAGAGGTGGGAATAGTCCCGTGACCCGAAACTGTGTAATGTAACTTGTTCCTGTTAACCCCTCGTGGTAAGATAAATGCTTGTGACGATTACGAGTGGGTTCACACACAATAGTCCAGCGGCGGAGTTCGAACTAACGTTCCTAAGATCACTATTCGGCAAGTCCGACACCGGCTATTTTCACTTTAAATATCGCTTCAAATCATGGTTTTAAGTCTCTAAAGAAAATAATCACCAGTAATTAAGCAGTGTTTACATGAAAACTACAACTTGGTCAAGTTAATGAAAACTACAACTTGGTTAAGTTCTTATAAGATACACCATACAAGAATGCATGGTAAATTCAGTGAACTGCTCCTGAATTGAATGTACCTACTACTACTATTTCTATTTATCTATATTAACCGGCAGACAGTGGTGACTGAGTTTGTTGCGGCGCTTCTTCTCAGCACTTGCCAAATGTTGGTCTCGAAGCGCTGGTAGGGTAAAAAGATTATGAGACATGTAGAGGCTCCTTAAGAGCAAAATGACGATTTGTAAGAACTATTTATTAGTCTAAACAAATAAAGAAATTTTGACTTTGACTTTGACTAACTGCGAACCTCGCTGGAATTGGACTCCCTCGCACTCACCCGCACATCTGGGGCTGCGTTGTACCAGTACCTCTAGCATGAACATTGAACAACTTTCGTCTTCGAATCGTTTGCGTATTCGACAAAATTCGATTCTCAACCTTCGAATTCAACGATAACGTGACAATTTTGATTCTCAAAATAAGTTTCGTGCAACCATTTCTCATACTAAGTTCACTTTAAGACACGTTCACAAGTGCGCTGTTGTAGTTTTCGTACTAAATATTTTGATCGCGATTCGAATACGCAAACGATTCGAACTCGAAAGTTTTTCGTGCTTGCCGTACAGAGCCTCGAAGTGACGTCACGGCCGCCAGGTGCGCAGTTAACTCGACCGGTTGATATTTTAGTTAGGTAGGTCAATTGTTATTGACCCTTATGACAAAGCAACAGTTTATTGGTTATTTTTATCACCCTATTATGAGTCTGCCACATTTACGAGGCGAGACAACGAACTTTGTGGCAATTGATTCGCCCCGACGCACATGAGTCAACAGTTTTATTAATATGGGCACATTACCAATTGTTGAACAGCCAGCCCATTTCAATTGACACGATAAGCATTAATTTTCTGCTTCCCAGACAAAGGGCAACATGGAAAGCATTGGGGGAGGCCTATGTTCAGCAGTGGACGTCCTATGGCTGAGATGATGATGATGACACAAAGTTAGCGTCTGCTTTGTTACGAGAAAAGTCGAACCTTAACTTCGAACTCCTATGTTCTTCTGATTAATTTCGTTGCAATGACAGTTTGATTTCTCCCGGGACAAACTTGGCCTTCACTGATTGGGTGACGGTCAAGCTGTAGATCCTGGCTACACAGGAGTTGCAGCGGCGGCACTGACCTCTATACACACTGGACTAGGTGCTGTCAGAATATTGTTGTGCCTATTTGATTTTCACCCTTTGGCGCTGTAGGCCATACTGTAGGCAGATACGAGTGTCTATGGAACTAAAATTAGTGATTTTCTTTCTAGCTTACTCCTATGGTTACTCCATATAATGTACGACTCGGGACACTCGTAGTGGCGCTTCAAATTGACAAAATTAGCTGTCATTTGTATGAGACAGCCTGTTCAGTGTGTGGCGCATTTTCATTAGTCGATAACTCGTTCGGTATACTAACAGCATGAGGGGACTCCCCGCATGCGAGATAACGACCAATGAAAGTTGCAAGTCGATACGCGTTCGGTACAACGCCTGCGGGGATTCCCCGCATGCATTATACCGACCGTGCTATCGACCAATGAAATTCATCATTCAGATTTTCTGACGCGCCATGCCTGTTTCTATTTATTAGTAAACTTCGCACCCAGATTGCAGGCCCTGTGGCACGCGTGACATAAATCTCTCGCACTCCGCATGCGGACCCTATCGACGAATGAAAACGGTTCCCCGAATGCGGGTTCTGTGCCATGCGTTCCAGAAATCTCCCGCACGCCGCATGCAGACCCTATCGACTAGTAAAATTGCGCCATAAAGGCAGGCCTCCGTCACTCGCCTATGCCGGCCGAGATAATTACCTACAGCGCGCGACAACTTCAAGTTGCAAATCAGTCATGGCCGCCACGCGCCTGTGTACACACGCGTATTGTACGATACCTATACTCGCTCAGTCGATCATCGTCGCAATCAAGGTTTATTGTTCCAACAGCACTGTTATTCGTCTTTATAATGGAAAATCGTATATTTACAAATAATAATTAACTGTAGTAATTTAAATAATTAAAAATAACAGCATTTTTTTTAAAATAAATTTTAAATACTTATGGCAAAAAGCTATAGCAAAAACATTATTTTAGCTAATAAAACATTAACTTTACTTCACAGTGTCTATTTTCCGACACTACACCTTTTAAAACTGTTTGTCCAATTTCGAATTATCGCAACACTGAAGTTTATTAATAGGTACTTTGGAGATGGTACGAAATACAAACACCACTAGATTAACGCTTACTATTCGTAAATACAATAATTGCTTCTTAAAATTAAGTTTTGATTTATTTTACTTTGCTTAAACAACCCTGACGCTTGAGCTGCGAGGTAGATCAATTCTGATCACAAAAAAATTGCGCTCTTGTGAGCGTAGTAGTAAGGTGCGATTTCGAATGCACCAGGTTCGTTGGAAATTTTGCATTATTATTATTACCGTTAAAATGTCCGCATCTGATCCTGATCAAGGGAGTGCAATTTCTGTTGCTACTATTATGTATTCTGTGATAAAGGTCAGTGAGCGATGGGAACGAGAGATGGGAATAGCCCCGTAGTCTGATGAGCTGTTGATTACACACGGGCTGTGTCGAGGCGAAGGTTGACCTAATTGCTTAGAGCCACATTGGAGCCCATAAGTACACGAGGGACGTTTAGGCTTTATTTAGCGTGGCAGGACTCAATCACAATGTAAATCGATCGAAAAAGTCTCTTTACATGATATTACAACCTTGTTCTGTTATTTTCAGGCTTTTATGAGTTAATATAGGTATGTAAATTGAATCACACAATTCACACATCATCATCGTGGTTTTTTTTTTAAATCTGAGTAGCATTGATTGCTCACCAAAATATTTTTTGCAAATAGGCTTTTAAAAAGCGCTTTTACACGTTCCAGTGTTAACCTTGTCACTGCTTTGGGGGACCATAAATGGGCCAGTGCAGTGCACTGCAGTGCTGAGAAGAAATAGCGCAAGAAACTCTTGTGACTATAGTCAGCCTCTTTTTCAAGGGTTTACAAAGTTTCTATTTATTGTAGTTACAAAAAAAATATGCGAGCTTGGCAGTTATAAATAATCTTTACAGAGCAGATAATATTTCAGAACTTTTTCTACTTTGGTGTCCCTGGAATTTGGAATCCACCTGGAAAAACTGGACAATGGACTATGACTCAAATTCTCTGTTTAGCCTACATGTTAACTGGTAGAGAATGCCACATTAAAATTGCTTTTTGTACACTTTTTTGTGCGTTAAAGATTTTATATAAATAAACAGGGGGGTATTTTGCTGAATAAAGAGGTCAACAGTCATAACTATGATAATTAAGGAAAATACAACTGTCTAGGCAAGGGAATATAATTACCGTACTATTTTGTTCCTTATGACTTTTGTGCTAAGGTTCGCGATAGAACTGAATTTACTAGATAGGTTTAAGGAAATAGTACAGGAAAATGCTTGCGGTAACCCAAGCTGACTGCAGTCATTGTATGTAGAACTATTAGCAATTTTTATTATGCTTATAAGTACCATCAATCAAACCGTTTGTCAAAACTAATACAGTAAGGGGGCGTCCATTAATTACGTGAATTTACGTGAGATGCTTTTGGCGATTTTTGGGACAACTTTGCAGCAGAAACTAAGAAATTATCAAAATTTTATAAACGTAAATTAAAAATAAATCTTTTAATTTTCTTTGCATACCAATAAATAAAGTTTTGCAAAATTATGCCGCTTCTTTTTCTATGAATTTTCAAAGGTTTAATTTCTCTAGGCCATCGTGTATTTTACAGGGGGACGCCGCGCCCAAAACATTATGTTTCAGTCCAAAACCAACGTACAGTCAGCGTCAAATATATGATAACACCCAAAGTGACCAAAAAGCTGATAACACAACCTTATTCAAATTGTAACAAAGACGTGTTGCGAACTTTTTGGCTACTTTGGGTGTCACGAACTATTTGACGCTGACTGTACAAAGCGACGTACACAAACTAGTAAACATAACATCCCATCAACATAAAACAAGTGGCCTGTCAGATATCGGCGCACATCAAAACAGACCTTTCAGTGTTTTTGCACCACAATAAAATTTCAAAGACAAAGTCCGTAGACCTCGGAGCTGGCGGGCCGCCAGCAGAAACAATTGCATTAATAGTGATGGGAATGTGTCGATGAATAACATATATCGATAGAAAAAGTCACTCGCATACAGGGGGGAAAATCTGCACATTTTTAAAGGAAAAATGGATTGAAGTGCCCTGAGTGTGGCAAGATAGATTTTCACAGTTTAATTTGATTTTCACAGTTTAATTTATCTGCTAGTTGTAGTCTTGCAGTCCACCACACAGTCAAATCCCGATCTTTTTCTTGTTATTCAGCAAAATGCGCAAACTAGTATTTATTATTTCGCATAATATCTTTTTTGTACATACACGTTAGTTGTGCTTGCAAATTCGGCAAGTTCCGCTTTTGAAAAACGTATTAATGTGCAATCATTTGTGTTGATAAATAGTCCACATTACAAATATCATGTGACCAAGAATTTCAATTCGATAAAATGCCATCAAATCAGTATTTAAATAAAAATATCATATTAGATACTACTAGAAGAAGATGATGACCATACTATAAACAGAAGAAGAAGAAAAATCACTTATCGATAAATGAGAAATCTATCGACAGGTTGAATTAGTTTGCTCTATCGATACTTAGACATCACTATAGTTCAAGCCGTTAGATCACTTGAATCATTGTTTACATCACTCTTAGGTGATTTATTTAGGGCTTTTGGCTTTAGTTTCCGCATTCTATACGCTGATCTTCTTTAAACATGGCTTTCGGTCGTTTGGATCATGAAATGTGGTTGATATTATAATCAACTGCTCATGGGAAAATATAAATAGTTTCCCCAAAGATAGATCTTTTCTCAGGTTTCTTATTTGGTTGACCGACGATCATCCGGACTAGGATGCGCGCCACGATAGAAACTTATCGACGATTTTATGTATGGGTTAATCGCGCAAAATCGATAAAATACCTTTATAGAAAAGTTTATCGTGACGCGCATCCCATGCCTACAAGATCTCTTACTCGATAGACCGACGAAGGTAAATTCGCGAGAATCACCTGGATGAGGGTGGCACAGGACCGGTTGTTGTGGAAACCCTTGCAGACCTGTGGCCATCATTGGCCATCGTTTCAACCAAATGAAACGATTAATCTTTAGCATGTTCACTAAGTGCCGTGTGGTGACGGCAGAGTAGAATACATTTGTAACCAACCCCTACTCTTCCCGCGGGTGTCGTAAGAGGCGACTTAGGGACTACACATCAAACAGAGAAGCAGCAGCGCTCTCTGAAAAACATCAATCTTTTAAACTGCGATCTCCAACCCGCCTGCCAAGCGTGGGGATTATGGCAAAACCCTCCACTATAGTGGAGGAGGCTCATAGTCCAGCAGTGGACTGTAAAGGGCTGTTGATGATGATGATGATGTTCACTAAATCCTAAGCACAATCTTACAAGTTTTATCAAAAGGGCACTCACACCACACTCAAAATATTATTTACGAGTATTATTCTACCGCAACACAACACTAAAATACTCCCAAGGCGCACATCGTCCGCGAAAATTCGCTTTGGCTTTATCAAAAGCAATTTTTCCAGGAGATACGTCATTCGACGTTTATTGACATAACTTTGCCCTCCCCCTAAAGTGGGGGGTAACCTTGACCGCGAGTCCCCAAGGCACGACCGTCGCGAAAAGGTTTATGGTCTAGCAAACGATTGAAAATTTATTGAAAAACGCTTTTGGCAATGTATTGATTTAATGCAAGGGTTGAAATAAGCAGCAATGGCGTCTTTATCCAAAAAAACTTTCCTTTGACCGTTTCTTTCTTTCTTCAGAACTGACTTTTCTGAGTACCATATTTTCAGGAGAAACAAAAACTAATAAAACTCATTTATGCAAGTAGGCTATTAATAAAAAGCACTTTTACACGTCCCAGTATTAACCCTACCACTGCTTTAGGACAATAAACGGGCCAGTGCTGAGAAGAAGCAATATTTGGTTGATAGAATTTTACACTTTTCTCTAATTTTTGTCACGAAAAAAAACTTGAAAAGGGTGAATCAAATTATGATTGACTATGACTATGAAAACAGGAAAAGTATTGATGTTGAATCATCATTTCTCATATTATTGTCAATATGGAAAATCACTATAAATATGCGTTTAATAATTACCAAAAAGAGTATTTTAGGGCAACGAGTTCTTGATAAAGATTTTGTGACAGGCCGAAATGTAAAAAAAAAAACAAACAAAACAATTAACCGCCAAGAAAACAAATAAACAACTAAACAAAACACAAACAAGTCTAATAATATCCACAGCACACGCACTCGTTAGCTTTCAGTTTCAGCTTTTCCGCCGTACAGTCAGCGTCGAATAATTCGTGACATCCAAAGTGACCAAACAGTTGACAACACAACCTAATTCAAAATCAAAAATATTGTATTCAATTTAGACCACGAGTGGCACTTATGAACGTCAAAATTAGGGCATGTAATATCGGAAGGTTTTCAATTCCGATATTGAATTCCGATATTAGATCTCAATATCGGAATTCCGATATTAATATCGGAATTGAGTTCATGTGCTATAAAATGAATATTTGGTTATATTCGTAAGAATTCTGGATTGTTTACAATAAAATAATGATTGTAATCAAAATCTTTAATTTGGTACAAAACAGCACTTCATAAAATTTAAGTGTTAAAACCATTTTTACGTTATAGGTATCCATTTCATTTGGTTTTTTATGTGACAAGAGGCAAACGAGCAGACGGATCACCTGATAATTAATGGTTACTGATAATGAGCTTATATGGACTAGCAAATAATTAGTGTTTTTGTAAAATTACATGTATCAAACAAAGTTTTACTCCTTCATTATTATTACCCTGTTTTATGTTGGCGGAACGAATTTTAGAGTCATTCAAATCACGTGCTACAAAAATTGTAAAGAGTGGTAAAAAACTTGAATATGCTTGTAATTTGTTCCTTTTTTATTATCGATGTACAACTCACAAAACTACGGGCCATCATCATCATCATGTCAGCCATAGGACGTCCACTGCTGAACACAGGCTCCGATAATGATTTTCACAATGGCCGGTTGGTGGCGGCCTGCATCCAGCGCCTTCCTGCTACCTTTATGAAGTCGTCGGTCCACCTTATGGTTATGAGTCCTACGCTGCGCTTTCCGGTACGTGGCCTCCACTTCAGAACCTTGCTGCCTCATCGTCCGTCTGTTTTGCGTACTAAGGCAGAACCGTTGGAAGACCTTATCACAATGCTCGAAGACCTTAATCAAGTTTCCCAACAGGTAGGCCTTCGGATGAATATGGAAAAAACGAAGCTTATGTCGAATTTCCATGTTGCTCCTTACCCAGTTTCGGTTAGGAGCTCGATTCTCGAGATTGTTGACAAGTAAGTATAATTATGTCTATCTCGGACAAACGATCAGCTAGGTTGTTAGATGCAATTTCGAGAAAGAGGTAAATCGTCGAATACGAAGACGAAAGTCTTCAATTAGTGTGTGTTACCAGTGATGATAATATACGGCTCGAAAACGTGGCCTTTGAATATAGGGCACAACGTGCTATGGAGAGGGATAAGCTTGGTGTTTCTTTACGAGATCTAATCAGAAATGAGGAGCTCCGTAAACTAAAGTCGCTGACATAGCCCGACGGATTAGCAAGCTGAAGTGGCAATGGGAAGGCACATAGTAGTTAGTACGCAGAACTGACAGTCCATAGTCCAGTAAAATTAATGTTTGAAAGGGAGTTGAGATGTCGTTCTTTGTTGACCAAGTACCTATGGCAAATGCTAAAATTGATTTAGAACAAGTTAAATTAACCATAAATAGTAAAGATATTAAAATATTTGCAGTGGAAGAAAAGTGATGGTGAGAGACATAAGAAAATCATTGGTCTTTGCCAATCATGTACTTTGGGCTTAGTGGCAGGTTGTGGCGAGTTTAAACGCTTTGTTTAAAATCTCAATTAAAACTTTTATCTGATTCCGATATTACGATATTGGGTCGCTCAATATCGGAATTGAAATATCGGATCTCGCAGTCCGAGATTCCGATATTACGAGATTCCGAGATTCCGATATTCATGCCCTAGTCAAAATACAGTATAAAAAGGTAGCCCTTAAGGTGGCGGTTCGCATCGCGACAGAGACACCGCGACCGTTATTTGACTAAGGCAGAGACCTGTCTGTCTCTGTCTCGCTTGCGAACTGTCGCTTATACATTGTCTAAAGCCTGGTCCGTGAGCACGTAGAATCCCGTCCAATGACCCCAAGCTGCCCATCCTTGTCGCTCGCACGTAATTATGTTGCTGTCGCGCTCGCTCACTCACTGCGGGCGCGCGTCGCACAGTCGCGACAGCAATATAATTACGCGCGAGCGATAAGGATGGGTAGCTTAGGGTCATTGGACGGGATTCTACGTGCTCACGGACCAGGCTTTAAAGTCAAGTAACGTACGCGGTCTCCCGTCTCGGTCTCCTGTCTCTGTCGCGATGCGAACCGCCACCATTACATGTCTCCTTATCTTTTGGGCCCTACCAGCGCATCGCGACAAACATATGGCAAGTGCTGAGAAAAAACGCCGGAACAAACTCAGTCGTAACAAAGACGTGTTGCGAACTTATTGGCCACTTTAGGTGTCACCTAAGATCATAGAGGTGTCACGAACTGTTCGATGCTGACTGTACCACAGCCGTACGTAATCCGATAGTTATCCAACAGTGAGTCAGTGATAGTAATTATCCAACTGGCTTCATCTGCCTTTCAATCCACCTACCCTCGACGAGGCATGTGCAGTGCCACCGCTCTGTAATATTATAAATGCGAAAGTACCTCCGTCTGTCTGTCTTGCTTTCACGCCTAAACCACTGAACCTATTTTGATGAAAGGACATCATCCATTTTGGTCCAAAATCAAAAGTGCCGGCCAAAAAATAAAAGTGCTGTATTCTGATAGAATACGTCCGCCTTAGCATTTATTACTATGGCACCAAAGCTGTAGCACCACTGTGCATCGTAGTATTTGAGCTCTAAAAATATATGAAACGACTGACTTTGATCTCAAATACTACGATGCACAGTGGTGCTACAGCTTTGGTGTCATAGTAACAAATACTAAGGCGGACGTATTCTGTCAGAATACAGCACTTTTTTTTTTATTGGCCGACATTTTTGATTTTGAACAAAAAATGTATGAATCGTCGATGAATTTTAGATCTCAAATACTCGACGCACAGTGGTGCTACAGCTTTGGTGCCATAGTAACAAATGCTAAGGCGGACGTATTCTGTCAGAAGACAGCACTTTTTGTTATTGGCCGACACTTTTGATTTTGAACAAAAAATGTATGAATTGTCGATGAATTTTAGATCTCAAATACTCGACGCATAGTGGTGCTACAGCTTTGGTGCCATAGTAACAAATGCTAAGGCGGACGTATTCTGTCAGAACACAGCACTTTTTTTTATTGGCCGACACTTTTGATTTTGAACAAAAAATGTATGAATAATCGATGACTTTTAGATCTCAAATACTCGACGCACAGTGGAGCTACGGCTTTGGTGCCATAGTAACAAATGCTAAGGCAGACGTATTCTGTCAGAATACAGCACTTTTTTTTGTTGGCCGGCACTTTTGATTTTGGACCAAATATATATGAAACGTGGATGATGTCCTTTGGCATAGAGATAGTTTGAGTCCCGGGAAAGGACATAGGATAGTTTTTATCCCGGTTTTTGAAACAGGGACGCGCGCGATAAAGTTTTTCTGAAAATTCCACGCGGGCGAAGCCGCGGGCGGAAAGCTAGTTTATGATAAATGATAACATCAAGTAGACTTGATCAATGAAAAAGACGCATCTGTTCACCTGAGTGCATTAATTCCTAGGTGTTCGAACAAAGGCGACCGCTTTATTTATTTATTACCTAATACAAAACACTTGTAAGCTTTAGTCGAAACAATTCACCTGGGTCTCCCAGATCGCCCAGGTGAACAAAGTGGAATAATCCAATTTACATTGTTCATCAGGGATTAACTTTAAAATTGTTTGTTTGCTTCTTTGTGCATTCATTTCTAATTTGATCATCTAAGGCTGAGTTGCACCACCTAACTTTGACCGTAACTATAACGATAACCGGTGTTTTTTTTATGGAGTTTGACAGATTTTTGACGTTTGTCAAAGTTAAAGTAAGATGGTGACACCCAGCCTAAACGTTTCAAAATCTTCATCAAAGACGGGTTTACTTCGCCAACCTGCAGTATGATGACGTATGTACGTCTGCCACCCCGTGACGTCACTAATGCGATAAACACGGGGGTGACGGAAATTGCTTTACCGAGCTCGCGTAGGGTATATTTTCGATTTATAAGCAAAACAAAGTTTTGCGCGCTCTGATCGGTTTCCGAGGTTATTGGGTCAGCAACTCAGTTTTACAACTCTGTTGGTGATTCAACTTCCATGGTGTTAGAAGTTTATCCCTTTTTTCTTTCAAGTTATATTTTACACCTTTGTTTACACTTCGAGCTTTTTCTATTTAAAGCAGGTTTAAAGTCTTAGACACCCCGTAGACTACAGAGCCGTAGCCGGCCGATAGTTTGGTCAGCTCGACCATAAAATTATTTGCCAAACAACATGGCACAAAAGGGTTTAGCTAACTGAAAAAGTGCGATACGTTATTTTGGCAAATTATTTTTTGAGAATCAAAAATTTGGTTGGGATGCGATACTTTGGGAATAGTTTTTTAGCCATACTGCTCTCTGTTATTTTATAACATGATTCACAGACAACAGCACATAAAGTTAAGCACTGTCGCATCTTTTGATGTTGTAAAAGGAGCTATTTTGCAACGATGTCGCCATAACAACAATGTTAACAGCATGGTTGTGTTCCGGCAGTTAGAGGTAAGATAGACAGTTCCTCCGTGGTTGAGGATTCCGGGTGAAGCTCGCTTCCACCTTCGGCCTGATCATCACTTACTATCAGGTGAGATACAGGCCAAGAGCTTTCTCGTTGTGGATAAAAAAAAAACGAAAATGTATTCTGATGTGCTGTCGTTACATACATACTACATCATAGTAGGTACATTATGGTTTTTTATAGTGTGTAAATAAATACAACCTTGAACTAGCAATCAGTCCTAACTTCCCTCCCTCGTCGCCAACTTGCCCATTGAATAAGTCGGAGCTTGGCGACAAACGCAAAGTTGGTCGGCCATCAATCATGGCGCCGATCACATTACGATCGCGGAGAAAGATGGACCATGGAAATTATGGAAAAGTGAAAAGTGGCAAAAGTTTTGGTGATTCTTTGATCTCTCCTAAAGCCTGGTCCGTGAGCACGTAAAATTTTGTCCAATGACCCCAAGCTACCCATCCTTATCGCTCGCGCGTAATTATATTGCTGTCGCGACTGTACGACGGGCGTCCGCAGTGAGTGTGCGAGCGCGACAGCAACATAATTACGCGCGAGCGATAAGGATGGGTAGCTTGGGGTCATTGGACAAAATTCTACGTGCTCACGGACCAGGCTTTAGTTTTAGAATAAGTTAACGATTGAATTATATTTTATCCGACTGTGCCGGAAGGAGGGTTGTGTTTTTTATCACTTTGGAACCGCCCAATACTTTTCTTTCGTTTTTTAATAAAATAGAAGTCCGTTCGTTCGTTCGTTCGTTTCAGCCAAAAGGCGTCCAAAAATGGACAAAGGCCTCCCCCAAGGATTTCCACAAAGACCGGTCCTACGCCGCTGCTCGCATCCAGGCACCTCCCGCGACCCTCACCAGATCGTCGGTTCACCTAGTGGGAGGCCTGCCGGTCTACCGGTAAAATAGTAGACTGATTAAAAAAAAGCTTGTAAAAAATCAAGATACAGTCAGTGTCAAATAGTTCATGACACCCAAAGCTGACAACACCTTATTCCAATTCAAACCTAGATGTATTGCGAACTTTTTGGCTACTTTGGGTGTCACTAACTATTCGAAACTGACTGTACTAACGAGAAAATCAAAAGATTTTTCAAGTCCATTCATAAATGACGGAGTTCTATTAACAAACATACAACCGAAAATAACCTTCTCAAAAGCAAGGCTGGATTTTCAGCAGGCAAAATGTCGTTGCGGATAAAATGACAGTTCAACTTTCCCTAGGGACAAACTTGGCCTTCACTGGTTGGGTTTTTATTAGGGCAAGCTGAAGATCGTAGCTACAGCCTGGTTGTAGCGGAGGGAGCGAGAGGTGAGAATTGTCACATAAGCAAGGCAGGCATTTTCCTTTTTTTAAGTCAGTCAAAAAGCAAGGATATCCTCAGTTTTGGTCACGTACCGTATCGTTTATATTTGGTCATCTGATTTATATTATACACACAAGCTTCATGCATGCTGTACAGGAAAATATGCATTCTGGCACGTACCAATCGTATACGGTAGCACGAAGCACACACGAAGTTTGGACTTCGGGTGACGTCACAAAGGCATTGTTTTCGTACGGTCCATTTGTTGATAAGGCAGACAGACAGAACAATTGTAACTCTTTATAAGTGTGGTGTCTTAAATAAAACACTGATATATGTTCACTGTGTAAGCTAGTGCAAGCACTGACGTCCGTCCCGTGTGGCGGCCCGACTACGACTGACTCCCCACCGCGCCGTACTAGTCAGTGTTGCCATAGCGCACACTCTTTATTTGTGTAGTAGTACACCACATCTCTTCCTTATTTTATTTGATTCGAGACAAGCTATATTATAATTAATACTACTACTAAATTAAGGTACATTGGTTTGTAATAACTAGTAAGTAGGTACTTTCTATAAGCTTACAAATTATACACAAATATTTTGCTTATTCAATTTCCTGACACGTTACTCATCTTCCTTTCAATTAAATTGAAACAAGTCAAAAGGTCAAAATATTCAACCATCTTTGGACAATAGCCCATTAATGATCTGTAATACTTAATTAGTAAGTACTTTCTATGAGCTTACAAATTACACATAAATATTTTGCTTATTCAATTTCCTGACACGTTACACATCTTCCTTTCAATTAGATTGAAACAAATCAAAAGGTCAAATTAATATTCAACCATTTTTGGACAAAATAGCCAATTTATCAAATAAAATATTAGACTCAAACATCACAACACATTATTATTTGACCTCAAATAAGTTAATAAATAGTAGGTGTGTCCACTTATTACATTACGAATTTCCCACAAGATAGGTAGGTATCTCAAATTAATATGTCAATTATTTTTCTTACAATTTTAATTTCCTTAGTGTAGGCCTAGGATGCGTGCCATGATAAACTTTTTATAAACTTTGAATGATAAGCCCACACGTCTGTTGTCTAAAATCATGGAAAGATTCCATCAGGGTGCGCATCCTAGCTCAGCTGATCTAGTTAAAATACAATAAAATAAAGTTTCATCTACCACTGCTTCGGAACAGTAAGTGGGCCAGTGCTGAGAAGAAGCAGCGCAAGAAACTCAGTCACCTCTGTGGGCCGCTTTTAAAGGCTTTACTAGTATTTTATATATTCATCATTTACCTTTATACAGTTTGTGGCACAAAATATAGTGCGTTCACTACTCCCACAGGTTAATCTTATGTAATCTGAAATGTGTAGGCAGGCACATCACTCACACTTTTTCATAGACTTGTCTTTATTTTGCCATGAAATATGAACTGTGAAGCTACTGTCTCACTGACAGGCTTGCTGACAAGGCTTCAATATGTTGTTGAATTTCTCAATAAATGACACGAGTGAATAACAACGCTGTTGAATAATTACACAATTATTTTCAACGTTCATTATTTGTATGCTACCGAGTTAATGAATTCCTATCGTTGTTGTATGCATTTTTTTAGACATAATTATGATGTATGGGACTTGAAGTTATAAATGTCCATTCCTTTCGAAACTAAAATGATCTGTCACGCTGTATATTATATTGTATGTATATATTATGTAATATCATTTTGGTAGCGTTTGATTTTCCAAACGACCACCGGCACCGCGTGCCTTTCAATTTTCATCAAACATTACAGGTTTTATAACCATTTTGGTAGTGATTGGTTTCCCAAACCACCACCGGCACCGAGTGCGCTTCGATTTTCATCAAATCATCACTGGTTCTAGACCCATAATGTTTTCCCATTTAAGGCGTCACTGGACTATGTCAAACATATCAAAACCAAAAGCATCCAAATCGGTGCAGCCGTTCTCAAATTTTAGCAGGGAAAAATTAAATGAACAGCAATCTTTTTTTCGTAATAATGTAATATTGTATTATTGGCATAGCAACATAATATTCACATAGGATAGGTATATATTTTTGTTTTATTAGGCTAAGTGTACGAATGTCTGTATATTTTGTCTGTATATTATAATATGTCTAACGGTACCATCCGCGGTAGAACATTATTATTGAAACTGACTCAGATACTGGACACCCGTATTATCGTGACATTGGTTCTGCTAATAAAATATTTGATTAGATTTGACTTAATTTAATTTGCTGACAAGGCTGATCACATTTCTCAATTATATTGACTTCTTTATTCGTAAGAAGAAATAATATAGGTATATTTTGTTTGGCACATTAAACCAGCAAATTACAAATTTGGACAGCGTATAAATTAATTTGGTAGTTAATAATGCCAAAAAGGGCTTCCACTCAGCATAATGCCGCAGTGTGTAGCACTACAACGCTAGTTTTCAGTGGTTACTGAGCGAAGAGGTATGTACCTATCTCAAAACATTCATTTTCATCAAGGTTGATTCAGTAGTGTAGTTATTAGTCAAAATAACTGTAAAATATTGTCTATCTAAGTTAACGATTTCCTTTCCAATCGCTATAATATATATTATACAAACATTTCACCATTAATTTCCACCCCTTTTTTATTCCCACATATATCACGTCCTTCCACGACTAGCAATTTTGATTTACAACGTTAATTATTTATTAGCACCGGTCGATAATTAATCATTTTGTGCATGCTAGTGATTATCGCACCCCTGCTACTAAGTGGTTATCAGTTGTATTTTTCAATATACAAAACGAACATCAGTGCCAAGGAACAACTGCCATTTTTCGATAATAGTTATTGTGATGAAAATCGCTTGTTTATAATTGTTCCACATGATGGCTAATATATAATATCGGCTTTATCCCTGGCTATACAAAATGACTATTACAATCTTGCCTTTTATACGTCTTTGTACCTTTGATAATGTACCCTTGGTGACTGATTGGTGATAACCATTGAGGTAATTTATACAAATTATAGAACACTACACTACTTAGGTAGGTATGATCCATACAATATCAGCGATTTAGTTGCTTGCCAGCTTTAGACGTGTTATTAAAGTTACAACACTTTTCTTTCTTTCTTGAAATAATGTGAAATGTATTTGTGCTGTGACTGTGACAAAATGCTGTGATGTGAAGATGTTGCATACATAAACTCAAGGAATACGGCAAAATGCCAAGGAATAACTTCCCATCGGATAAATAAGATTCCTGGATGGTGATCAAACTTGGAGTGAAAATATGGTTGTGTTCTCTAGTCGATGGACCACATGATGTCGTGCCCTGCGTGCCCAATCAACTGCACGCGGGAAGATTTAATGTATGCTATTGACAACACTACTCTTGAAGCGGAGTTTTGGGTTGACACTGTATAGCTTTGTTATGGACAGAACAAGAAGAATAATAATTTGATGTCTTAAAATTCAATGCAATCACCATATTTGTCAGACGCTATAATATCTACATCTGACCAACGATACAGCGCTGTGTCAACTGCATAAACAATTTGGTTTGACTTTTCAAAATGGAGTAGGTACGACTTAAATTGTGTACCGTCCTCTAGTTCACATTTGACACAGTAAACAGGTGTACCGATTAGGTTCTTTTTTAGTGGGACCTAAGTAGGTAAACGACATTTTTTTTTTTTTTTGGTTTGTCTGACAATACTGATTCTTAGTTGTTTTCAGAATCAAGCACATATTGGTTGCAATGTCAAGAAATTGATGATTATGGGCACGCTGTACTTGTATATCACCTTTATGAGTGCCGTATGCACGATTCACTGGCTCACCGTCACACTGCTGACGTCTACCATATTACTTCTAACGTGACAGAGATCAGTTGACAACCTATTACTTGTGCGCGTGATACAGTACTGTAGGTACCTTGTGAATATTTTCGATGGAAGTCACGTCCATTTTTTTTTTTATAATAGATATTCTAGGCTACGTCAAATTTAATGGTTACCACATCTCTTCATCAATCATAAATCATCACATCACAATTCCAAAAAGAAAACCGAGACCAACACAAACAGCCGTTTGTACTGTGTGAGATATTGTTTTACTTTTTTGACGGTTCATAGCTTGTCTCTGGCAATTCACAACTTGCCTCGTTTTTTTTTTTTTTGATACAATACTTCTATTTTTTTTTTTGACGGGAAATCCTCTTAATATCATGAAAGTTTAAAATATTATCTTGTCTCGGGTCATGTCAGTTCGTTGGAGTAGGTACTTTGTAATAAATTATGATTTTTTTTTGTCTACTAACCTTAAATAGATATAAGTAGGTACTTACTAATATTAGATGTTTGTACAGATTTAGTTTTAAGACCTTTTAAACGCTTAGTGTGCAATTAATTAAATGAATATGTAATTTAAATTGACAATGTGAGCGCTTAGGATTTATCTGTAAGCTCACTTGCATTTAAAGTAAATAAATAAATCTATATACTTTACTATAATAAATGTATCATTTTCAGACACCATAATAAACCTATATTATGGTGCAATTATTACATGAAACTCAAACACACAACGATACCAGGTGGACTTTAAGACCACTTATGAATTTCACAACTTTTATTGTTGAATATTTTCTACGTGACAATAAATTATTATTTGTCTCGTGTCGTTGTATGGAACTCTTTAATAACAGACTGATACTTTGTAATAAAACTCTTTAATAACACACTGATACTTGATTTAATAACACACTGATACTTGAATATAAATGAAGTTTGTTTATTATTCCATATTAGCAATTCACTACTTGCTTTGTTTATTATTCCATATTAGCAATTCACGACTTGCTTTGTTTATTATTCCATATTAGCAATTCACGACTTGCTTTGTTTATTATTCCATATTAGCAATTCACGACTTGCTTTGTTTATTATTCAATATTTAGTGTCCGACCGAATGTTCGGTTTCGGTTTCGTTTTCGGTTGAGTTTCGGTAAAAACACGAGTTTCGGTTTAGTTTCGTTTTCGGCGGCAAACTTGCCGAAACTACGACCGAAACCGAATGTGCATTCGGGAGTTTCCGCGCTGTTATCGGTCGTGTTCGGCGCGTTGAATAAGTGGATGAATCCGATCAGTGCCAATGTCGTGATTCGCTCGCTTGTTTGTTTGCTGTTAGTTTTGTTTTGTTGTGGTGGCGAGTTTTCGATAAAAGTATAGTAATCAAGTTTAATCTAACCTACAAATTTTTTTTGGTTCGCAAATGCTATACGTAAACAAACATTAGTGAAGTAGTTAGTAATGACTATAGTGCATTTTATGGTGATAATATTATGGATTCAGAGTTTCAAAGTTCATTTTAGTATTTATCACCAAGGTATCCAAGTGGCAAGTACATTAGATACTAACTTACGTACTACCAATTTTGTTTTGAGAAATTATTAAGGTAAAAGACCCGACCATGGAACGGGTTATGTAGATGTCCTGAATATTGCGAGTAATTAAAAAAGAATCAGACTATAAATCCTTCTTTTTCTTTTTTAATACATAATTTGATACCTTTTAGAGTTAAAAGGCACTTTATAAGTTCAATTTTAATGCAATTTAAAGAGAAAACGATAAAGACTGACTGATTATAATAACGTTTTCTTTATTTTTCCCTCAAAATATGAGCCTTGTAAGGAAGTTTCGGTTTCGGTTTCGGTTTCGGCCGAAATAGACACCGTTGCCGAAATTCGGTTTCGGTTTCGGTTTCGGTCGTAAAACTAGTTTCGGTCGGACACTATCAATATTAGCAATTCACGACTTGCTTTGTTTATTATTCCATATTAGCAATTCACGACTTGCTTTGTTTATTATTCCATATTAGCAATTCACGACTTGCTTTTTTTATTATTCCATATTAGCAATTCACTACTTGCTTTATTTATATTATTTAAGATTATATACCCAATCAGATTATCATAATTTCTTGACAATACACTATCTTGTCTCGTTTTATAGGTAGCATTGATGAAAACAGGAGGTAACCTACTACGTATTTTTTCATTGTAGTGAAATAATTTAATTCGTTCATGAATACGATCATTTTAATAATATAAATTATTTAGTTCGATGACCGTCCAAACGGCCCTGGGTACTAGTGGCATTACAAATTACAGCTTAAATAGCTACCTTTCAACTGGCAGGCAAACACAGTATGTCCGCGTCAAAATTCGATAACTGGCAGGCAGACATATCCCGTCTGCGTCAGTCTGGCTCGAGTGATCTTAGATGATTTAGTTTTAACAAGACTAATTATCATAGAATAACAAGTGACTTTTGGTAAGTAACGAGTTTGTTAATCAACATAACATGATCAAAATCAATATTACTATGGGTTTGTAGGTTTGATATTGTTTGTAAAATTAAATATTAATTTACTTGATGTTGATAATAATAATGATTTCGATAAATATTAATCGGCAAATAGACTGTGAATGTACATTCTATAAGTGTAATGATTGTAGCTACCTCCCTTTTATTTTATTTAATTTATTGGGTATATAATCATTAAAATTATTAATTACTCACTTTTATCCTCGTCGCCAATGTGGTGTCTTAAATAAAACACTGATATATGTTCACTGTGTAAGCTAGTGCAAGCACTGACGTCCGTCCCGTGTGGCGGCCCGACTACGACTGACTCCCCACCGCGCCGTACTAGTCAGTGTTGCCATAGCGCACACTCTTTATTTGTGTAGTAGTACACCACAATAAGTATGAAGTAAATTAATCGTATGCTAGTATTTAAGTAAAATATTTGTTAAATGTAGCTTTCTTTTTTTTTAATCCACAACTAGGAAGCTCTTGGCCTGTATCTCACCTGATGGTAAGTGACGATCAGGCCGAAGGTGGAAGCGAGCTTCACCCGGAATCCTCAACCACGGAGGAACTGGCTGTCTTACCTCTAACTGCCGGAACACAATAAGTTATGGCAACAAACTTAGGTAAGATGGTGGTAGCTAGCCAGGCGGACTTAGAACAAGCCCTACCACCAACCAAACCGAACAGAAAAATCTGCCCCCACTGGGAATCGAACCCGGGACCTCTGCGTCTGAAGCAGGTGGTCTTCTTACCACTAGACCACAGAGGCGGTTAAATAGCGACTGAGTTTCTTGAGCTACTTCTCAGCGCTGGCCCATTTATTGTCCTGAAGCAGTGGTAGGGTTAATACTAGGACGTGTAAGTGCTTTTACGGTGTGGATAAGTGCAACGTGTGATGCAGTAACGGAGTTTCATACAAAGAATACTGACCACCTCGAGTTGATACGGTTACGATCCGTTTCCGGGTTGATAAGTGTGTTATACCGTAAAGCTCGATTCACACATATCAGTGAAGCCACAGTTCCGTCACAGTGTCCGCTCAGTTCAGTATCAGTGCTACAGTGTTGGTTGCGTCAGTGAAATATTTTAAATATTTTAAAATGTCAGAGAGCTGTCTCAATATTCTTATTCAGAAACTATGAAGTAAGTTATTTTGTTTTTGTTGCCGCGGCGGAGTCCGTGATCCGACAAAAAACATCGTCGTCAACGAATAGGTAAGTCCGTATTTCCGGTGTCGGCAGTGGCACTGACACTGAGAGCACTGTGTCGTCACTGACACTGACAAGTGGTGGGGATGCGTTCATAGAAACTCTATGATAGAATATTTCGCACTGTGCCGGTACTGAGCCTGAACTGTGACTTCACTGATATGTGTGAGTCGGCCTTTAATGTGAGGTTCGTAACCAATTCAGCAGTCACTTCGTGTAGCCCGATTCCATTGCAAAGCTTTCTTTCTCAGGACTGCCTTGAGCCCCTGCAACATTTAGCAGCCTGCCTGGAGGGCCCATTAGGGACGCGGCGCGAACACAATTACACTACAATGGCTGCCAGGGGTGTCACCAACAAGATGTCGGGGATGTTCGAAGAAAAAAATGATGATACCGAAAGGCATTAAGTCTGCCTTATGTACACTGTCTATGTGCATATAAGTTTGAAATTAATAAAATAAATAGGACAGTTTTCAGCAAACCTTTTGTTCAAGGTTACATCTAGGATCAGGAATTGGAAAACGTGATGGTACACCATAGATGAAAAAATAATTTTAACGAAACAACCCTTAAGTATGTCCATCCATATCCAAGGACAGTTGTTGAGTGATAGCCACCTGGGTGCACCTGGCTTTGACGAGGTAAAGTGGCTGTGGGTAGGCCTTATTTGCCGCAGAACCGGCGAAAAGTCAAGGCCAAGAGCTTCCTTACATTTTAAGCACTAGATCGTTTCATCCACGAAGACGCGCCCCACCATTCTTCCGCTAATGTTTGAGTGTTATCGGTACACGCTACATCATCCATGAGTGCACACACACACTACAATAATGACGCTCGGATTGCTCGGACCACACTCCCCGCACCCCGCGCGACCTAGACCAAAAATTGAAGGGTCTTCGTGGATGAAACGATCTATAACTGAATCCCAATAGAGACATCCCTATAACAAAGCTCGCATCACCACAGCACTTTCACGCGGTTTAATTGAGTCTAGCAATCCGCTTTGAGTCTCGGACCAGCTGAGTGCACCGGGTTTCATTACTGCTAAAAATTTGACCGACAAGGAACTGGGTTCATTACTGCTACGGTATACTTTCATCTTACACCGTTTTTGGAAAAGCCAAAAAAAGCCTACCTGCACCACAATAGCTTTTTGAAGTGATATAATAATTATGTAGTTGTACAATACTGAAATGTCCCAGATATTATGACATTTACAGGAGAGCGCTACTAAAACCTTTACCTGGTAGTGGCAGAATTGTTGCCACCATATTTTGAACCTTATTGAGAAAACATAAGGTACAAAACTAATGAAAAATATTTTTCTCTATACCAGTT